>NC_025996.2:18938824-19002417 GCF_000442705.2 Elaeis guineensis
GATCTGGGAGTTCCTCGTTGGTCGTGCTTCCATCTCGGCCGTGGGGGGCACTATATATACAAGGTCGTCTGCATCCAGATTTTCACTTTCCCATTTGCTGTCGAAACTCTGCCCGTGCGGTCCCCAGCTCCAGGTAACCGTCTCCGTTTCTCCCCTCTTTGGAGGTCCTTTTTCTTTTCCTAGGGGCCTGCCCCCGCTGCTCGTCTTCTTCCCATTTTTCTGCCCTCTACTCTGGTTCATGGCTAGAACATCTCCAAGAGGAGGTCGTCGGGGGATCCGACTGACGATCCTCGTCGACCCCGGAGGTGGAGGTCTCTTCACTTTCGGGGCCGAACGTCGATCGGCTCCGGGAGCAGTATTGCATCCCGGAGCAATTTCGGTTGTTCGCCCCTGGTGCCAACGGTCGGGTCAACAGCCCGCCCGAGGGTCAGGTGGCCTTCTATGTCGAGGACCTCCGGACCGATCTTCGCTTTCCGATCCGGAGTTCGTCCGGAACGTTCTGGACTATTACGGACTATGTCCGGCACAACTTGCGCCGAACTCGGTTCGGCTAATAGTTAGTTTTGCCCTGCTGTGTCGGCTTTTGCGACTATCCCTCGGATTTCGCTCTTCCGAGTATTTTTTATCCTCCGACCCCATCCTAAAGCCAAGGGTGGTGGTACTTTAATCCTCGGAAGGGGCTTTCTTTCATCATCGGTCTTCCGTCGTCCATTCATGGATGGAATAACCAATTCTTTTTTGTCTCTTCTTCTATTCCTTGGAGTTCCCTGCCCGTTGGGGGGACCCCGAACCCAACTGAACGAGAACAGTCGGGTGGAAGTCGGGGACCGAGAAGACTTCCACCGCCTGAAAGATATTTGATGCCGAAGCAGAGGGAGCTCGTCACCGAGCAGGCCCTGTACGACGCCGGTCTCAGCTCGGTCCCTCGCTTAGGTTCGCTTTCTGTTTTCCCCTCTTTCTTCTTTCCTTTCTTTTTGGGTGCTGATCATCTGTCGTCTTCTGCAGATATGCCACCGAGGGGAGATGACAGTGGCCGACGTCCGACAGTACGCTGTGCGGAAGAGGCCGACGCAAGGGGCCGGACCATCGCGGCCTCCCAAGAGGCCTCAAGTGGCTCCACCGAGCGAGCCGGCTGGGGCAGAGGCGGAGCCCGTCATCACACTGTCGGTGTCGACGGTGTTCGTCGAAGTCCCGTCCGAGGACCATCGATCGAGGGGGCAGCCTCGCCCGAAGGAAGGGCGGCCGAGGGATCAGTCGAGGACGTGCCGGCTGCTCACCGGCAGAGGAGGATCGGGAGGAGGCGCGCGAGCCCGAGCAACCCGCGTCTGCTGCTGTCGCGCCTTCGGGGGATACTCGGTCGGGCTCAAGCATGCCATCCTTCTCCGACATCAGGGCCTGGATGTCTGCCCGAGGGAAGGCCCCGATGCCGTCCGGCGACGACAGGAGGTCGGCCGGCGGTGGAGCATCGACCGACTCCCCACTTCCCGAAGGGGCTCGGGCCTGGCCAACCATGACTTGGCCAGAAGGCTGTGCCAGGCGCTCCTTCTCTCGACCGACATTGAGGCCATGAAGAATCAGCGATCTCCGATATGCTGTCTTCGTTCTACCCGACCATGATCCGGGTAAGTCTTCCTCTTCTTTGTTTTCATTATTGTTTCTCATAAGTTCAGCCTTCTGACGGTCGTTTTGTCTCCCGCAGTTGATTTATAATATATCCGAGCTGGAGGTCGGATACCGAGATTCGCGATCTGGCGTGGCCTGGAAGGACAAGCCCGGCCGCCGAAGCCGATAGGGTCATACTGGTCGACCAGCTGCAGCAGTCGGTCGATCGGGAAGCCCGACTCGAGGGGGAGGTCTCCCGTCTCACCGAGGAGGTCTCCCGACTCACAGCGCTTTGGCCGCTTCGGGGGCCGAGCTACAGTCGGCCCAGGACGACGCCAAGCGGAAGTCCCGCACCGTCCGTCGGCTGCGCCATGAGAGGACAGCTTCACCAAGGAGCTCAAGGCTGAACGCGAGCAGCTCCGAGTAAGCCTCGGAACCTCGCCAAGGCCGAAGAAAGTCTGTCCATTGCTCAGGCCGATGCAGACATCGCAAGGGCGGAAGCGGAGTCGGCGAGGGAAGCAATGGGTCGGGTCATAGAAGACTTCCGTGACTCCGAAGAGTACGGGAGGAACTTCTGGAGAGCGGCTTCCTCTCGTACTGAGTGGGGTACGAGGACCTCGGAAAGCCGTTCGGAGCTTGTACCTGGAGCTCGACCTCGCAGCATTGTCCCGCCAGAGTCGGAGGCCCCAGCTGCGGAGGAGGTGGCCGACCCATCGTCGGGAGGTCGCACCACCACAGTGGAAGCCGAAGCAGACGCGGAGCAGGCCACGAAGGTCAAGCGGCTCCGACTCAAGAAGCCCGAGTAGATTCGCCGACCGTCCCCAGTCTTCGCCCGGTGGAAGAGGCCGATTCTGAGGACTAGTCGGTCTTTTATTTTTCTTTACTTGTATTCGGGCTTCGGCCTAATTTTGTAAACTTAACCCGAACTTTAATGAAATCGAAGTCAAAGTCTTTTCAACTTGGGCTCTTCTCCTTTGTATGTCTCTCTTCCTTCATGTGTCGTGGGATACTTTTGAACACATAAGTCGCTAGCCCGATAGATTAGTTAGGACGTTCGGTAACACGCACCGCGGCAAAGGCAGAGCGAATTCCGACTTTGGATCAGCCTCCCGACTGTCGTGCGACGCGACGGTCGAGAGCTTAGGTCGGACGCCTGTGGCCCAGACGTGAGTCGGGCGCATTTGTCGAGTCCGAGGGTCGACCGACCTTCGGGCATAACTCGATGGTCAATCGTTCCGCAGGGTCCGATGATCGAATGTCGCTCGACGCGTTTGTTCAGTCGAATGGTGTCCGACGCGTTCAGTCAGGGAAGCGATGACAAGTCGAATCCCCATTACCCAGACCTAGGTCGGTACTTACATCGCACCGTGCGATAATCGTGGTAAGCCGAATATCCTTCGACCGGTCGTGACCTGGTCGGTAAGTTGCGAATGCGACATTGGTCGCGTCGGCGTATTGCTTTTCTTGGCCGAGGCAGAATGGCGAATCAGCCGATTGTTTTGCCCGGATTTTGACTGTAGAGGAGTGTAACTCCCGTTGTCGTGGATATATCGGCCCTCTTAAGCGTCCGATGCATTGTCGCGATCGGGCCGTTGGTCCGAGTGGAACGTTTGGTTCAAGTTGGGACGTCGGGGGCTCGCACTTCTTGGCGAGTGCCGACCCACAGTCGAAGAGTCGAGATTCCAGACTCCGAAGTTTTGAAACTGACTTTGTATTTCGAGTGAGTGGATACAAAGTTCATTGGTAGTACAACTTTAGGTTGTCGGCATTCCAGGTCCGGGGAATGGCGTTCCCTTCTAGAGTCTCCAGTCGGTAAGCTTTCAGGCCGTAGGTGTCCGCTACCTTGTAGGGTCCTTCCCAGTTCGGAGCTAACTTCCTTGGTCTAGAGGCTTCGAGACTTCTGCCTTTCTTAGGACTAGGTCCCCAGGCTGAAAAGCTTTGGTTTGACCCTGGCGTTGTAATATCGGGCTACCTTCTGTCGGTAAGAAGCCATGCGAAGCTGAGCCTCGCTCCGAAGCTCGGGTAGGAGGTCTAGGTCGGCCCTCCGGCACTCAGAGTTGTCTGGCTCTTGATACTGCTCGACTCTAGTTGATGGTAGCCCGATCTCGAGCGGTATCATCGCTTCCGTCCCATAGGCCAAGCTGAAAGTGATTTCCCGTCGGGACACGGGGTGTCATCCGGTATGCCCACAGGATGGAGTTCAACTCCTCGACCCAGAGGCCTTTGGCTTCATTCAGTCGGGTCTTGAGTCCATGCAGTAAGGTCCGGTTGGTCACCTCGACTTCACCGTTGGACTGTGGGTGCCCGACTGAGGTCAGTCGGTGCGTGATATGGAATCTCGCACAGAAGTCTCTGAAGTCCTGGTTGTCGAATTGCCGTCTGTTGTCGGTAATAATAGTGTGCGGCAATCCGAACCTGAAGATGATGGACTTCTGAATGAAGTCCTCCATCTTTCGCTCGGTAATCTGCGCTAGAGGCTCGGCTTCCACCCACTTGGTGAAGTAGTCGATGGCGACGACTATGAACTTCTTTGGCAGATGCCGGAGGGAAGGGACGAGTATGTCGACCCCCCACTGGCGAAGGGCCACGGGGCGACGATGGGGTGATCTGGCTGGCTGGTAGGTTTGTACGCTGGCGTGCCTCTGGCATGGCTCATACTTCCGAACCAACTCAGCTGCATCCTTCCTCATGGTGGGCCAGTAGTAACCCTGCCGCAGGACTTTGTAGGCCAAGAATTTGCCCCCAAGTGATTTTCGCAGATTCCTTCGTGTACTTCTCTGAGCGCGTAGTCCGGTCGGTCGGTCCCAACATCTGAGCAAGGAAGTGAGAACGACTTTTGTAAAGTCGGCCATTCATTATCACGTATTGGGAGGCCGACCATCGGAGCCGTCTGGCCTCCGCGGATCCTCAGGGCTAATCCCATCGGTCAGGTACCGAACAATCGGATCCATCCAGCTTGGTTCGGCGGCCAGCTGTAGCACCTCCTCGGCCTTGTCGATGCTCGACTGCTCGAGATTCTCCACGAACGTCCGACCTAAAGCATCGTAAGCTGAAGTCGCCATCCTGGAGAGTACGTCGGCCTGAGCGTTCTCCGACCTAGGGATGTGGGACATCTCGAAATATCCGAGGCGCGCCACAAGATTTTTTACCTTCTGGAGATATTTCGCCATAGTCGGGTCTCGCGCCTCGAATTCGCCTTGACCTGTCCCACGATCAGCTGAGAATTGGAAAAGACTCGAAGGTTGTTGATCCCCAACTCCTTCGCCATCCTCAAGCCGCGAGGAGCGCTTCATACTCGGCTTGATTGTTGGAGGCTTTAAAGTCGAATCGGAGGGCATACTCAGTGACCATCCCTTCAATTGGTGAGCAGGAGTCCAGCCCTGCTCCCCTGAGCATTCAAGCTCCGTCGATGTGCAGTACCCAGGTGGACCCCGGGTCAGGCTCGGAGATCGCAGCTCCTCTGGGGTTCTCGCCTTTCGACCCTTGGTCGGTTGTCGGGCATTCTGCGATAAAGTCGACCAAAACCTGGGCCTTCAAGGTGGGTCGCGGTCGTACTGTATGTCGAACTCGCTGAGCTTCATCGTCCATTTGCTAGTCGTCCTGATGTGTCGGGTCGGCGCAATATCGCCCTCAGGGGCTGGTTGGTGAGGACACAATGGCATGCGCTTGGAAGTATGGATGGAGTCGTTGTGCGACACGGTCAGGGCGAATATCATCTTTTCTATCTCCGAGTACCGAGCTTCAGCGCCATAGAGCACTTTGCTGGTGTAATATACAGGTTGGTGAATTCGACTCTTGTTTTCCGGACGAGCACCAAGCTAACCACCTCGGGGGAAGTGGCCAAATAGAGATACAGCGTCTCCCCAGCTTCCGGCTTCACAAGCAGCGGCGGGGAAGCCAAGTACCTTTTCAGGTCTCGAAGGCCCGTTGGCACTCATCCGACCAAAAGAAGCCCTTCACCTGCCTCAGGGTTTTGAAGAACGGGGGCATCTTTCAGCCGATCGAGAGATGAATCGGCTGAGGGCGATGATTTTTTCGTTCAGCTGCTGGACCTCCTTCTTGGTGTCTGGGTGCCGCATGTCGAAGATTGCCTTTATTTTCTCAGGGTTGACCTCGATTCCACGTTGAGAAATGAGGAACCCGAGAACTTCCCCGAAGTCACTCCGAAGGCGCACTTAATCGGATTCAGCTTCATCCGGTGTCGTCGTAGAGTGCGAAAAGTTTCCTCGAGATTCGAACGTGATCTATAGTTTGCGCACTCTTCACCAGCATGTCGTCCACATATACTTCCATGTTGCGCCCGATCTGATCTTTGAAGACCTTATTGACGAGTCGCTGGTAGGTAGCTCCGACGTTCTTCAATCCGAAGGGCATTATCCTGTAGCAGTAGAGGCCCTTTGCGGTCACGAAGGCAGTGTGCTCCTCGTCCTCAGGTGCCATTCAGATCTGATTGTACCCGACAAAGATGTCCATGAAGCTGAGCAGTCGATAACTGGACGTCGCATCCAACAGCTGGTCGATCTTCGGAAGTGGGAAGCTGTCCTTCGGGCAGGTCCGATTCAAGTCAGTGTAGTCGATGCAGATTCTCCACTTTCTGTTGGCCTTCTTCACCATAACGACATTGGCAAGCCAGTCGGGATAGGTGGTCTCTCTAATGAAGCCCGCCTCGAGTAGCTTGTCCACCTCCTCGTCGATGGCCTTCTGTCTTTCAAGAGCAAAAGACCATTTTTTCTGCCTCACCGGTCTCATCGTCGGGTCGATGTTGAGTCGGTGTGTCATTGTCTCTGGGGGATGCCCGACATATCCGCTGCCGACCAGGTGAATATGTCAGCATTGGCCTTCAGTAGCTCCACCAGCTGTCGTCGCTCGGGGTCGGATAATTGAGACCCGACCCATACCTTTCGGTTGGAATCCTCGTCATCAGGATGGGAACAAGCTGTTCGGCCGGTTCATCCCGTTCTTCTTCTTCCGTTGGTCCAACTTGTCGACCGTCAGGGAGCCCTTCGATTCATCGCTTTGAGCGGAGATCTGAAAGCATCATCGAGCGAGCTGTTGGTCCCCGGCATCTCCCCGACTCCATTTTTGGTCGGAAACCGAACCAGAAGATGATACGTCGAGACTATCACCTTGAGGGGTTTAGTCCGGGTCTTCCAAGTATGGCATTGTAAGCCGACGGCACTTGGACGACCGCAAAGGTCAAGTGGACTGTGTTCTGTCGTGGTTCGGTTCCAGCCGTCACGGGCAAAGTAACTTCGCCTTCCACCGTGACAGCATCTCCAGCAAACCTATCAGGGGTGTAGAGACTCTCTTAAGTCGGTCGGTCGACAGTCGCATCCGGGAGAAGGTCGAGTAAAACAAAACGTTCGTTGAACTTTCATTATTTACAAAGATTCTTTTTACATCATAATTTGCTATTGTTGCCGAGACAACAACAGCGTCGTCATGGGGAGTTTGAATGCTCCGAACATCTTCATCTGTAAAGGTAATTACATCGTCCGGGTGCGGCTTCTTCGTCAGCTCCCCTCCAGCAGACGTCTCCGGTCCAGTCGTTTGAAATCATATTGATGACCCCGACCGTAGGCTGATTAGTCATTGCTTCTTCAGTCGGCTGGGGTCGTCGGTCGGCAACGGGGTGAGTCGCGGGTTCCTTCAAAATTTACCGAGATATCCCAGCGTATGAGGGCTTCGATCTCATCCTTAAGTTGGATGCATTGCTCGTATTATGGCGTGGCCCTGATAGAATCGGCAGTACTTCCCGATCGAGGCCCTTTGCCTTCAGAGGCGGAGGCCGTCGCAGATATTCCTTCCCTTCGATCTCCATCAAAATCTGCGCACGGAGCAGAGAGAGGAGTGTAGGAGTCATACCTGGGTCATGTCGGCCTTGGACTCCACCGTCGAGGCGACCTCTGGTTCCGTCGCGGGGGTAGACCCGACCGTCGGTCGGGGGCCTGCTAGGTCGGCAGGGTCCCAACCCTTCCTTCGCTTCTCCTTCGGCCCTTGGACTCGGTCAGGCGCCAGTCAGAAGCTCCTTCGTCTGCGCGCATGTACTTGTACGCGCGCTCCAGCAGTTCGGCATACGTCCGGGGGAGGGTCTTGTCCAAGGAGTAAGTAAATCGGGATGCCCTCAGCCCCACTTCATGGCCGAAATGGCCATGTCTTCGTTGAGGTCCCGGACCTCAAGCGTGGCCGCATTGAAACGCATCACGAAGTGTCAGAGCATCTCGTTTTCTCCCTGTTTGAGGAAAAAAAGGTGTCCGAGGTTCGTGTGGCTTCCGGCTGGTGCTGAAGTGGCCATGAAAGAGTGCTCGAGCTGCCCAAAGGAGTGGATACTTCCTGATCGAAGATCGGAGTACCAGGCCTGGCAGCTTTGGGAGTGTGGCGGGGAAGCCGATGCAAAAAAGAGCATCGGTCGCCCTTGGACCGTCATGAGAGCCTTATAGCTCTCCAGATGGTCAACTGGGTCGGTGGAGCCATCGTAAGGCTCCACGTGTGGCATCTTGAACCGACTGAGGATCGGTTCGTCGAGGATGAGTCGGGAAAGAGACTGGGCGGTCTGAAGTCAACGTCATTTGAGGACTTCTGTCCGTCCACCTGCAGCTGGGCAAGCCGACGGTCGATTTCTTTGAACCTGCGTTCGTAGTCGTCGATCCTCGATGCTGAGAGACTCCGGGGTGGAGTCTCCGATGAGTCTGAGAGAGAGGCAGACAGTGTTCGCGGTCGCTTCTCCTTCCTCGCTCGTTCCAGCTGGGAGGGAGAAGATCGTCGGGACCGATGGGCATCACGCCGCGGTCGCCCTCCTCCTCTCGATGGGAACGCTGTGGCAGGTGCTCTCGAGGAGGCGACGGAGACCGACGTGGGCGTCGGCGGCTGCTCCTGGAGGGCATCGGACGTGCCGCCGGTTGCTCGACCAACGAGGGTGGCAACCAGATTGGTTGTTGCTGAAAGCTCTTGACTGCGTCTGTCAGCACGGTCATCTGCCGCACGATCACCGCGATCTGTGCCTCCGTGGTCACCGCGGGATGCGGAGAGCTAAGTTCCGCCATAGAGGGTGGGGGAGAGGCCTCTTCCCGACGGGAAGAGCGCCTCGCTGATCCGGTGACCCTCGATCATTGAGCTCTTGTTCTTGTCATCTTAGGAGATGTTTCGAGTTCCATGGGGGTTGCAATCCCTGGTGCTATTGATGCCACCCCTACCTGGCATGCCAAATCTGTTGCAGCCAATCCCCTCGTCGCCTGATCACCGGGAACGAGCGCCTGCAAAAGAAGTCCGCACTGATCGGAGGTGACCCCAGCGGGGATCCTCCGACAGTCAAGTCAGAGAGGAGACTAGGCAACAGCAGACAAGAATCAAGGAACTCGGTGAGAGAGGGTGAAAGCGAGAGCTAGAGAGGAGGAGGGAGTCAAGGGTTTCGAAAAGACCTCCTCAGCACTATTGCCTTCCCCGATATATATAGTGGAGCGCGGTATGGCGCTGTCATTAATGGCGCAGACAATGAAAGAATTGTCAAATCGTCGAGGACTGTCAAAGCCACCGTGAGGTTGTCAAATCACCGTGGGGCTGTCAAATTATCAGGGTTGACCCATGCCTTAAGTGGGATAATGCCCCAAGGCGGCTGTGCCGTGTGCCGGTGTCAGGACTGGCAGCCTCCAGCAGTCGTACGGTGTTTGGAGGAGCCGACCGACTATAGGTCGGCGGCTGGTTGAGGGGCGTCGGACGAAAGCCCGGAACCCTCCGGCAGTCTGTCGGGCGCGTTATGGGAGTCGGGTATCGGACTTCATAGTTCGGTCGATCGAGAGCGAAGAAGGTCTGCCCGACCGACGTATACTCGGTCGGTCGGCGACGGCAGCCGTCGGTCGGCAGAGTCGGGCGCCGGTCATATATGCCCGATGGTGAGTCGGCGTGAGCGGGGTCGGTCGGTATATCCCAACAGCATGCTATCCGGAGTAAGTCTAATGTACCACCCAAGATCCAAAACGAACATCCAAAAAAAGGAAGAAATGTTGGAAGAAAAATAAATTCAAGAGAGGGAAAAAATTTTATTTAAAAAATCAAGCTACACAAGGAAGCTCCCTTATGCCTCATCCAAAATAATACCTCATCTCTCTCTCTCTCTCTCTCTCTTTCCACACTTCTCACACTTCTTCCATGGTTTTTTAATGTCTTTCACATACAAAGGATATACCAAAAGTCCCTTTAAATAGCTCACACTTCTTTCATGGTTTTTTACTATCTTTCACATACAAAGAATATACTAAAAGTCCCTTTAAATAGAGTACTACAGGGGTAGGAATTTGACTTTTACTTGGATTCAAAAAATCAAAATCCACTGAAATATAAACTCTAGTAATCTTTTAAAAAAAATAATTAAATAGAATAAAATTAGGAATAGAATCTTAAAGTTATTATAACTAATAACAAATTAAAAATAAAATTTTAGTTAGATTTGAACTTGACAATAAATCTCAATAAAAAATTTCATGATTTTATGAAGTACAAATAAAAATGGATCCCAATAATTATCTATTATAAAAAATATATTCCTAAAAATGAATCTTAACAATTGTTCATGACCATGAAATACATAAATATAAAGATGAATGCCAATGATCATGGAGAGATGAGAGAGCACACGCTTGACTAGTTGTCTAATAAAAATATGAAAAAAGAACTCCATAATTGTAGAGAGAACAAGCATGAAAATAGATTATTAGGGAGAGATAAGAGTGCATATAAGACCTGTTTCCCTAATAATTATCGATCTCTTGTACCATGAGCATGTTGGAAGAAATAGCCACCAATGGATTAGATGACATCAACAATGTTAATACTATAGGGTTTCATTTCAAGGGTCTATTTGGTTAGGACTAATCTGGTATGAGAAAATAAATCTCATATCAGATTATCATATTTGATTTGAAAAAAAGAAAGAGATGGTAAAAAAATTTGATAGATGCCATATTTATTTTCTGAAAAGAGAAAGTAAAATAAATATCATTAAAAGTTGGTATTTTGTAAATTTCTGAATGATAGTTATCCATACTTGATAGAAAATAATCATTGATTTTATTTTTTGATATCTTTTCAAACTCATTCAATAAAGAGCTTTTATAAAAAAAAAAAGATGCATTATGCAAAGGGCTATATAATAATAGTCGCTATATAAAAACTAATTAAAGATGATAATGCGATCTTGATATTAAAAAATATTTTATATCAATAGGTATATTTATAAATTCAATCATATTCTTATATAGGATTATCTCTAACTAAATGTATTAATCTTTTTCTAATATAATTTTTTAAAATATTTTTTCCACCAACCAAATATAATAAGAATTATTGGTGCAAAAATCTATTTGCGTCGGAGAAGCTGGAGTCGAGGGAGTCACGGTCGCCGTCGGAACCTGCAAAAGAAGTCTAAACCGGAGGTGGGGTTGCTCCGGCAAGATCCTCCGACGCTCAAGTCAGTTCTCTGCCTCAACAAGAATGCAGTGCTCGAACGAAAATTTTAGCAGAGTTTTGGAATAGAAAAAAGAGCTTAAGGAATAACGTATCTGGGGTCTCCCTTTTATAGGTGGAGGGAGCAACAGACTGATAGTGATGTTTGTAACCGTCTGGCAGTGGGCTGCCCATGGTCAGGAGGAGTTTGTGGCGAAGGGTAGTGGAGTGGACCCGTGGCTATCACCGGGGCATGCCACGTGGAGTTTGCCGCGGGGAGTGGAGCGACGTCCGTTGTCTCGACTTGCCAGAGGATGGAAGAATCGCGCGGTATCCGTCGCAGAAAGTGGAGCAGTATCGTGGCCATTATTGTGGCCTGTCAGGGAGCGATGGAGCCGTGTGGAATCCATCGCAGGAAGTGGAGCAGTGCTGTGGCCGTTACTGCGGCCTGCCAGGGAGTGATGGAGTCGTGCGGAATCTATCGCAGGAGATGGAGCAGAGTTGTGGCTGTTGCTGTGGCCTGCCAGGGGGTCCAGACCTGTCGGCCAGAGTTCGATCGGAGTGTCTGGCGGAGAGAGGTGGCTAGCCCCCCATCTGAGAGGAGCTCGGAGTCTGGCTCTCGTGGGAGTCCGGATGGAGTCTTCCTTGAGTCAAAGTCGGGGGCGAGGTCCGGCTCCCGTGGGAGTCCGGACGGAGTCTTCCCGCAGCTGGAGTCGGAGACGAGGTCCGGCTCCCGTAGGAGTCCGGGAGGAGTCTTCCCGCAGCTGGAGTCGGAGACGAGGTCCGGCTCCCGTAGGAGTCCGGGCGGAGTCTGCCTGCAATTGGAGTCGTGGGCGAAGCCCGGCTCCCGTAGGAATCCGGGTGGAGTCTACCTGCAATTGAGGTCGGGGACGAAATCTGGCTCCCGTAGGAGTTCGGATGAAGTTTACCAGCGGTCGAAGTCGGGGACGAAGCCCGGCTCCCGTAGGAGTCTGGGCGGAGTCTTCTCGCGGTTGAAGCTAGGAGCGAAATCTGGCTCCCGTAGGAGTTCAGATGAAGTCCACCTGCAATTAAAGTTAGGGGCGAAGTCCGGCTCCCGTAGGAGTCCGGATGAAGTTTACCTGCAATTAAAGTCAGGGGCGAAGTCCGGCTCCCGTAGGAGTCTGGATGAAGTTTACCTGCAATTAAAGTCAGGGGCGAAGTCCGGCTCCCATAGGAGTCTGGATGAAGTTTACCAGCGGTCGAAGTCGGGGATGAAGCCCGGCTCCCGTAGGAGTCCGGGCGGAGTCTTCTCACGGCCGGAGTCGGAGACGAGGTCTGGCTCCCGTAGGAGTCTAGGCGAAATCTACCTACAATCACAGTCAGGGGTGAAGTCCGGCTCCCTTAGGAGTTCGGACAAAGTTTACCAGCAATCGGGGTCGAGGACAGAGCCCGGCTCCCGTAGAAGTCCGGGCGGAGTCTTCCCGTAGCCAGATTCGGAGACGAGGTCTGGCTCCCGTAGGAGTCCGGGTGGAGTCTTCCTTCAGTCAAAGTCGGAGGTGAGGTCCGGCTCCCGTGGGAGTCCGGACGGAGTCTTCCCGCAGCTGGAGTCGAAGATGAGGTCCGACTCCCGTAGGAGTCCGGACGGAGTCTGCCTGCAATTGGAGTCGTGGGCGAAGCCCGGCTCCCGTAGGAATCCGGGCGGAGTCTACCTGCAATTGAGGTCGGGGACGAAATCCGGCTCCCGTAGGAGTCCGGATGAAGTTTACCAGCGGTCGAAGTCGGGGACGAAGCCCGGCTCCCATAGGAGTCCGGGCAGAGTCTTCTCACGGTTGAAGCTGGGAGCGAAGTCCGGCTCCCGTAGGAGTCTGGATGAAGTCCACCTGCAATTAAAGTCAGGGGCGAAGTTCGACTCCCGTAGGAGTCCAGACAAAGTTTACCTGCAGCTGGAGTCGTGGACGGAGTCCGGCTCCCGTAGGAGTCCGGACGGGGTCTGCAGGTGAAGTCGTGGGCGAGGTCCGGCTCCCGTAGGAGTCCGAGCGGGGTCTGCAGGTGAAGTCGAGGGCGAAG
Organism: Elaeis guineensis; assembly: GCF_000442705.2. Taxonomy (NCBI): domain Eukaryota; kingdom Viridiplantae; phylum Streptophyta; class Magnoliopsida; order Arecales; family Arecaceae; genus Elaeis; species Elaeis guineensis. The sequence continues at coordinate 18,951,893 of NC_025996.2, forward strand.
TCCGGCTTCCGTAGGAGCCCGGGTGGGGTCTGCAGGTGAAATCGGGGGCGAGGTCCGGCTCCCGTAGGAGTCCGGACGTTGCGAAGAATCCGATCGACGCTGGCGGGGTCCTACCCGTCGACGAAGCTTGGGAGTGTGGTGGAGGCTCGGCTGCCTGGGAGGTTTGAAGAGACGTTGCCAGATGTCGAAAGTCAGTTGGATCTTCGGAGGGTCACTCTCGTCACGAACTTCGGCTGAGAGGTATTTTATATCCAACAAAAATTATTTTCTTCTATAATTATTTTTTTATACAAATATTTCTTAAAAATTATCAGATTATCCCGTAATCTAATATACCCCAACCATATAGATCCCAAGTCTTTTTATTATTTGCATTACCCTGGCACTCTAGGGAGCATAATGGCTCCATGATTTTCTTATTAGAGACAACTCCAGTACTTGGATTTGTGTAGTTACTATGACCCTTAGGATTGTTTGGTTGGAATTAATCTAAAATAAAAGAATAAATTAAATATTCGATCATCATGTTTGGCATGAAAAGAGGAAAAGAAATATGACAAAATAAATAATAGGTCCCACACTTATTTTATTGAGAAAGAATAGGGTCCTTCTCAACTCATAATTCTCAAGATACCAGAATTCACCTTGTTAGTTATATAGATGCGTAAGTTGAAGAACGAACTCATCAGATTGCTTCATTCAACAAGTTCAAGTTTGTTCTGTACCAAAAAATATAACAAGTTTGTTGATGGTGTTACCTCCTCACATGGATTTCGCCATGATGTTCAAAGATAAAAAGGACTAAGCTAGCGTGTTCCAGAACGTTTATCAACCAAAGACTCATTAGCTATCATTCATAATAAAAACTCTGAAAATGTACACAGACGAGTACGTAGCACTCATGCACATTCTCTGGTCCGAGCCTCCGGACTCAACCAAGCTCCCTGGCAAAATTGACGAGCATCAAATGCCGTGCGCGAATTTGACGGTGCAGCGTGAGAGGGCCATCCCCTGGCTGCAAAGCGTGGCATGCAGCGGACACCGCGTCCTGCTGAAATCATGTACCCCGCGCTGGCGGACGGGTGGATTCCCCGTGCCCGGTGGCACCCGCTCCGCCAGCCATCCACCGTTCAAAGGAGATGTCAAGCCCCACGGTTCTTGAGTCACCGAACCCCTCCCTCCGCGGGATCTTGAAGGTATGTGGCCCACCTGACACTGCCTCCTCCCCACCACCTGCCTCTGTCTCCACGTACTGACACGCTTCCGGAAACAACTCGCGTCACCTGACCTCTCCCCTCCCAAACCACCTTCACGCTCACCCGAAGCCCAAAGCTTCCCAGACTTCCAAATCACACCCACCCGGAAACGCCACTATAATTAAATTTTAGAAGGCCTGGTGGCGCAAAACTAGCTCCTAAAAATATCAGCAAAGTAATTATTGGCCAAAATCTTACCCAAAAAAATTAATTAGACAAAAAACAGGAAACAACGTACTTTTCCTCGAAGAAGAAACTATATTGCACTTTTTTTTTAATATATAAAAGTGGCACGCTTTACCTCCAGAACAGAACAACCTTCACTCGGGCAATAAAAGTTAATAAAGAGTTCTAGAGGAATTAGTAGGAAAAGAAAAGGAAAAAAAAAAAAAAGCCGCTCCGCTCAGTCTTATACATGGCGGTTCCTCTCGACATGCGCGGTTTCTTGGACTCGTTTCCCAGGATCTCAAGGCTCCTCCGGGAGCTCGCCGGCGGCGACGGTGGCGCGGCAAGTGGGGCAGGAGGGACGGGAGGCGAGCCAGGCCTGGACGCACTTGACGTGGAAGCCGTGGTTGCAGGCTGGCAGCACTCGGACGCGCTCCCCCTCCGCGAACTCCGCCAAACAGATGGCGCACTCCGCCTCCGCCCCGGCCAGCCTCGTCCCCGCCGTGTATACCAGCGACGGCAGCACCTCCGCCAGCTTCGCCGCCGCGTTTCCGAACTTCCCCTTCTCGTCCGCCAGCGTTTCGTGGTGCTCGTTTTGGCGACGGCCGCGACGGTAGCGGCTGAGGAGGCAGCGGGCGGCGGCATGGAGGGAGAAGGCCAGGATGGTGGCGCAGACGAGGACTACGACGATGGTGGCCATGTTGGTGTCGAAGTCCTTGGCGCTCGAGTACGGGGCCCACTTGTTGGATGGAGGAGGAGGGGAGTGGAGAACGGGAGACGTCATGGTGTTTGAGTTGGTCGCTTGGTGGTGTGGAGAGAGATTTTGGGTGTTTGATGGTTTTATGAGTGGAGCAGCAGAGGGGGTTGGCTTGATGGATGGATAGAGAGATAGATATAGTGGGAGAAAAAAATCTACCAGGTTGTTTTGCTTTGTCATCTTATATTACGTACAAGACTAAAAAGCGGTAGCAAGCTTTTTTCAGAGGGTTAAGCAATGGAAATGAAATGTTAAAGAGGTGGAGATGGGCAGGTCTGAAATTGATCACTGGAATCCGTGATTGTGATTGCTGGATGACGAAGCTCTTGAGACACCATTGTGGCATGGTGCCATATACCATTTCTAATGATCCAAGGCTTAAAACGGGCTCCACCTGCCAGGGCTACTCTCGTCCGCTGCCAATTAATAGGAAAACATTACAACAGTAAATGTGACTTTGAATTCTCAAGAGCATCACTCTGTCGCAAGCGTCACTTCTGTTGCAAGACATATGATCATCCATGTGCCCGAATCCAAATTCTAATCATCCTGCCAAGAAAAATCCAAATTCCAATTAGACCGTCCAATTTCACGCTGAGGCTTGTTGCTCTTAACATTTCTTGTTGAGAGAAATGCATCAGTATTGCTGGAGCCCAAGAGCCTTACCTACAGGCATCCAATTCTCACAAGTATCAGATGTCATGAAGATGTGGGCACTTCTACATTATTTGTCTAGATGTCGAGGATATTCTATGCACATATAAGCCAACTGTTGGATTACAGTTTCCCTAGACTAGCCGTAAGTTGTTTCTGGAGTTGAATTATTGCTATCCTAAACATTAAAGTGATTAGGCTGGATCCTTTTTCTTGTAGTGGTGATAGAAAATGCAAAGCCATTAAAACGACAACAATGCGATTCCCTTGGAACAAACATTAATTTGAAGTTGGTTGGCCTGCAAGTCTCAATACCAACTTCAACTTTACTAGCAGAAGGCACAAGCAGGACCCATCTAAGCTATAGGGTCAGTTTGCGAGCGGAGGCCACCACAAAATCCTCGTGACATGCAGGGCTACCTGCAGATCAAAGTTACGATCTCACTTACTTTGCTCACGAAAGAAAAGCCTGCAATCACTGCCAAATTCAAATCAACCAAGGAAAAATGGAGAAATGAGTACTACCATATAGAAGCCAAAATCGATTGCTGACCGACTGGGCACCGAGGGCAGCAGGGCTCGGAAAGGTTCAAAAAATTTTAAAAGGAGATGGCAAACCTTATCTCGTGCTAGCTTTTGTTGTTGCATGCGCACATGGGAAGTGGGAGGACCATGGCTGCCCGTTTTAAGGCTTACGTACGATGCGTGGGTGCTACTTTGTTGCTTTGCTATTTATAATGGGGGCTCCCCTTCAAGGCTCTAATAATTCCGAGTCATGGGAAGGGAGCTTTTACGCGCGCAGAGGTCACCTCACGGATAGGCCAAAGCTTGGGAAGCCAGTGGCAGAAGGATTGCCCCAAAAAACCGTTTCGAGGATTTCAGCCGACCTCCTGGGCCATGGAACATTGAGCTAGAAAAGGTCTGGAGGTGGGAAGCGTGGATGGTGCGCGCACCGTACACGTTTTTGGCTGCATCGTCGCGGTTGGGATCAAGGACACCCACATTTGATCATCTTGCCGGGACCGACTCTTGACGCAAACTACTTAAGCAATTTCTGCATTAAAAAAAAAAAAAAAGAAATGCTTTGGGACCTTTTAGTTGCACAGGAAATATATCAATTATCAATGGACCATGTAATGGTAGTTCAGCAACTCGAGATCCAACCATTCTATACATATTGTGTTATGTGCCATGTGCTAAAGAAACTTCTCGTATGGATGACATGGATGCCCAAACATTAGTTTTCAAGTAATTATTTGACAAACATGGTATTTTAATGAATGCCTTTTAAATGTTGTTAAAGAAGCGAATTCAGGTTACACTCTTGTGATTTGAGATATATACTGCATGCTGGGAGATGCGGAATTATATTTGAATCTATAAAATATGTATGTCAAGATGGGATTAGTAATATTTATGTCTAAATATAATTCATCATGCTTATTGCCTAGCACAGCCTTCACTTATGGGAAAAGTGCTTCTCTCTCTTGTTTTTTTTTTTTTCCCCCAAAGAATAATCGATGGGAGGGCCACATTTCCAACTCCTGGGAAGGGCAATGCCAGCTGGTAGACCGAGGACCAATTGGAGAGAAGTAATAGTAGTTTTAATATGCTTCCTTCTGTTTTGGGAAGGTGCCTTGGCTTTTTATACTTTTTTTGCCTTTGCCTTCCCCTTCTTAAGATTAATATGGTATCCCCCATCACCTCCGAGATGGGGTGTGTGTGTTGGGGGTTTGGTAAAATGATGTTGCACCTGCACATTGGGAAGAGGATGCCACGCTGCAATGAAAGTTTTCCTCCATCTCTGTAACACTTGAACGATGGAAGTTTACTTTCGGTCAAGCACTTCAATCCCAAGTATTCCCAAAGTTCAGTTTATATGGACCGGACCGTCCAATCCGTCAGAGTCTAGTGGCAAGTAGTAATCTGAGCTTTTGCCAAACTGGAAGGAGCAATAATTAGCTTGCAAGACTCCACGGAAAATACACAGTCCATGACAATCATTGGAGCCAACATCATACCATCGCATGCAATGTCTGATGCTCAAACAGCAACTTCTTAATAATTAATTACACATCAACCACCGAGCACTATCATGGATGATATGATCTCCTTGAAGGGTTTTAGCGAAGGTCAGAATTAGCACTACTACTGCTCCTACCAATACTAATACTAATAATACTAACAGCAATACCACCACCAGTATCTAGGTTCAATTTTAAAGATGAACCATTCAAAAATTGAACCCTCCGAATCTTTAAATAGAGAGATGTGATGATCACTAGGACAAGTTCTAGTTCACTAGATCCTTAAATCTTCTTACACTGTTTAGGCAAATAATTTGATCGGACCATTTGCATCAAGCTAAGCGTTACCTATCCCTCTGACATATGATATAACGTAGGAGGTTCTAGTCAAGGTTGGAAGTCGGCATGGACTGGCCCAAGCCCTGTTGGGCCAGGCTGGCTTCAGGTAGGTTTTGGGCCCAATACTGAGAGGTGCGGTCTATACCGTGGCGGTTGTACAACTTCTAGAATGCAAGAGTTAGAACAAATCCACAAGCAAAACACAGGTGATTTTTTTTTTCTTTTTCCAAGGAAAAGGAACTGTGAACTTCCATGATTGAAAATTCTTGTCTTTGGTTTTCGTTTCCGTTGACTTGCACAGACAAGTAGAGAAATTAATAGTTACTTTATTCTTACTTTTTTAGTAGAAGGAGAATTCTTGGTGTACTGACTATTTCATCTTCTGAGGAAAAAAAAACAAAAGAAAGTTTGGAACTCTTCCACTCTCCTTGCAAGGTGTCCTCTCAAATCTTTTGGTAAGTTGATCTGCCAATTTTTGTTGTTCTAAATAGATGCTGCAAGGAGGGGTGGGCTTGAGAAGTCCAACAGAGGCCGGGAGAAATTATTGATCAGAACAGTCTTATTATGTATACCTTATACCATCTAATAACAAATCAATACACAATCCAAAAAATTAAAAAGATGCACTGCGATTCATGCTTGTTTGAAAATTTTAAATTAAAAAAAATTATTTTTACTACTTTGAATAGAAAAAAATTATTTTTTTAAATGATATGCTAGTTTGTTTTTGGATGGTAAAAGATACATATGGTAGAATTGTTCTAGTCAATAATTTTTAAAAACTAACGAGCAGCAATTCAATCAGAGATCAGATTGATACTTTTTTCACGCAGCAAGATGTTTAGACTCACCAGCATGTGTATGCCATCCACGCAATCATTGAATCACAAACAGTACTGTTGCTACTTAAATCAGTTAGACTCGAAAGACGGACACCTGAAAATCTCGCACGGCGATAATGATGCTGGAGTCACCTGCAAAACAAGTCCCAAATCAAAAGTTGTGGTTCCAATGAAGACCTTCCAATGCTTAAGTCAGAAAAATAGAGAACAAGAAGCAGCAACGGATTCTCTGAGAAGATTCGATTGGACTTATCTGGGTCCTCGAAGCTCTAGTTGTTTATATAGAAGGATGTCGGACAGCTGATTGTTAACTGTGAGATTGCACAATCTCGAGATTGTCGGACCGTTGGACGTGCTAAAATGGATGAGATAAGTCAGCCCTTAATTGCTCCCATAAAGTGAAGAAATCGTTGTTGGTAGCATACTAAGTGAAAAATTTGAATATCCCTTTTGAATAACTTCGAAGACCATGCCTGATCTTTTGGCCTTATTGAATGAGTGGTGTCACCTCATGATAGATGAGGGTCCTACCTATTAATTGTATATGTTATTAATAAAGAGAGATTTTAGCCTTCATGTGCTCTCCACGTAGAGATATTTATTACTTTTGGTCTCGACTCATATCAACATAGATGCTCAGGATACCTCGTATTAGCATAGAAAAGCTCATATCAGGGTCAGCTCAGCTCATATCAGGATCAGTTCAACTCATATGAAAGTACTTCTTCACAGCATATCTCTTCACAGCATAGTCATAGTCCATAGAGCTCTAAATCCGAGGCATCCATGATACCACCGTAACATACTCCCTACTTCTGAGTCTAAGAATCAGACGAAAGGAGTACTATTGATATGATGTCTCGGACCTAGGGATGTCCATTCACGTATCCCATTAAGGCGTTAATACGGACGATAGAAATAGTTGAGAAAATAATCCTAAATTTTGAGTCGATCATAGGCCATGTGGAGCCAGAGCCAATGAAGGGTCATTGATAGTTGAGTTGAGGATCTTTTTGGTTAGCCTTTGTTCATCTAGAGGTTTGGCACAGATGAAGGTGATGGATTGCTTGAAAGAAGAAGCTCGATGGATTCAGAGGAATACTTGATGGATGGCCCAGAGGAAGAAGCTCGATAGATTCAGATAGAGATCGATGGGCTTCTGGAGGTTCCATGGGTTATCCTCCGCTTCTCGTATGACTCGAGCTCTGCAGGGGTCTGGTAAGTTAGTCCTCATGAGTGGTATTATGTGCCTATGGTGATCTTATGCCTACGGTATCTAGCACTTTTCATCTTCGTACAAGAAGCAGTGAGTGCTGACGACGACTTTGTATCTATAGCATCCTGTGCTTCTCGACGACGTTCTAAGGGTCTGATTAGTTAACCTTCCGAAGATTTCTTAAGGGTCTCCCATCGCTTCTCATGCAACTCGAGCTCTGTAGGGGTCTGATAAGTTAGCTTCGCCTCGGAGTCGTCAAGATCTTCTCGAGGGTCTAGTAAGTTAGCCCTCTGGAGGTTTTCTAAGGGTCTCCCTACGCTTCTTGTGCAACTTAGATTTTACAGGAGTCTGGTAAGTTAGTCCTGCCTTAAAGTCGTCGAGGTCTTCTCGAGAGTCTGATAAGTTAGTCCTCTGGAGGTTCTCTAAGGGTCTCCCTTCGCTTCTCGTGCGACTCGGACCCTACAGAGCTTTGATAAGTTAGCCCCACCTCAGAGTCATCGAGATCTTCCCGAGGATCTGATAAGTTAGCCCTCCAAAGATTTTCTAAGAGTCTCCCTCCACTTCTCGCACGATTCGAACATTGCAGGGGTTTAGTAAGTTAGCCCCATCTCAGAAACGTCGAGATTTTCTCGACGATCTGGTAAATTAGCCCTCCAGAAGTTCCCTAAGGATCTTCCTCCTCTTCTCGCATGACTCAGGCTCTGCAGGGGTCTGGTAAGTTAGCCCCACCTCAGAGTCGTCGAGGTCTTTTCGAGGGTCTGGTAAGTTAGTCCTCCGGAGGTTCCCTAAGGGTCTCCCTCCGCTTCTCGCATGACTCAGGGTCTGTAGGGGTCTGATAAGTTAGCCCCACCTTAGAGTCGTCGAGGTCTTCTCGAGGGTCTGATAAGTTAGCCCTTTGAAGGTTCCCTAAGGGTCTTTTTCTGCTTCTCGCATGACTCGGACTCTATAGGGGTCTGGTAAGTTAGCCTTATCTCGGAGTCACCGAGGTCTTAAGTTGTAGATCTCCACACAAAAGATGAGAAAACTTGCCAAACCAACTCTAACTGGGCCTCTTGATTTTTTAGTCAGATCATACTTTTGGAGGTAAATAGACTGTTGTTATCCATTTGAGCTAGTTTGCTTCTTCTTGGCTTGCTCAGATTTACCTTCTGATGATGTTGACCCTTTGAGGCTAGTTTGGAGGTCGTCTCATAGATCTCACCTTATCTTTGTGGCTTTAATTTGATCTCTACTTCAATTCAAATTCTTGAAGACCTGTTGTTCAAAAAGAACGACACAGAATAATAAATAAGATTAAAAAGCTTTTTATCGTGAGAGTTGTGAGCACTGTTTGGGAGCTTTTTGAGTTTTGCTTGACTCCTGTTGTTTGCCTCAATTTGAATTTATTTTTAACTTCGAATTAGCTTGATTTTTACCTTAGGTCTGCATGCTTGGACCTTAGATTAGCATATTTTACCTTGGATCTGCATGCTTTTACCTTAAATTTGAAGGATTTACCTCGGATTTGCATGCTTTTACCTCGGATTTGAAGGATTTACCTCGGATTTGCATGCTTTTACCTCGAATTTGAAGGATTTACCACAGATTTGAAGGCTTTTACCTCAGATTTGAAGATTTTTATCTCAGAGTTGAAGGCTTTTACCTCGAAGGAATCTTTTATGGCCTTGAATATTTAGGACGACAAGGCCCTCGAAGCTCGACAGGGCCCACAAGAGGAGCGATCGAAAAATTTGAACGGAGGTCGGAAGTTCGGACGGGGACCAGGAGCTCGGACGAAGGGAGCCAGAGCTCGGATGGAGGCCAGGAGCTCGGATGGAGGCTAGGAAGCACGGATCCGAGCTTGCAGATGGTCGACTAGTATGAGGGGATGAACCTGCAGGAAGAGTAGAATAGGGAAGCTCACCTCGAAATTCGATCAGAGGCTAGGAGCTTGGATGCTCGGAGAAAACTCGGAGTAGCACGAGCTCAGAGGAAGAAGCTCGGAGCAACACGAGCTCGAAGGAAGAGCACTTGCGGCCGGCTCAGTGGAGATTAGGGTGATGCTGAAGAGATCATCGGTGAAGAGGTTGTAGACGTCGCTGCTAAAGGCAGCACGCAGATAGGCCTTCGTCAGATGAGGACGAAATGGAAGAGAAGGAGGTGGAGCTTCACCATGCGGTGGTCCTTGCTATCGTTGGTGGTACCAGCCACCCTCAGAAGGCCAAGCTGGTCGACAAGCATCTCCATCTGGATTCGCTTCTTTACGCAACAGCCAAAATTTGGCTTAGAATATCAGTGTCTTCGCCAATGGGAAGGCTGCCTATGCCACCGAGGTCAAGGACATGGGGGGAAAGGGAGGACCTCAGGGTCGCTCGCAGGCGAGTTCCCCGATGCTGTTGGAGGTGAAGCACATGAGGGGGGAAGATGTCCGTCTTGGAGCCATGAATACAAATGTTGGCCCTTCCTCTATCTGTTGCTGCTTAAATCGATCGAAATCGGAAGAAGGACACCAGAGAATCTCATACGACGGTGATGGTACTGGAGTCACCTGCAAAACAAGTTCCAAACCGAAGGTTGTGGCTCCGACGAGAATCCTCCGATGCTCCAATCAGAAAAATAGAGAACAAAGAAGCAGCAACGGATTCTCTGAGAGAGATTCGATTGGACTTACCTGAATCCTTAGAGCTATAGTTGTTTATATAGAAGGATGTCGGATAACTGGATTGTTAGCTGTGAGATTGTATGATCTCGAAATTATCGGACTATGGGATATACTAAACTGGATGAGATAATTCAGCCCTTAATCGCTCCCATGAAGTGAGGAGATCGTTGCTGGTAGCATACTGAGTGGGAGATTTGAATACCTCTTTTGAATAACTTTAAAGATCGTGCCTGATCTTTTGGCCTTGTTGAATGAGTGGTGTCACCTCATGGTAGATGGTTATACTTAGATGTAGTAAGGAGCCCAAAGTTCAAAGTCTGAGTGAGAGTTATGGGCTTGAAAGATAGGGTGTCCATGGATGTGATCGCATTAATTTGGAGATAAAGTTAAAATTGAATAGATTTATATCAATTTTCAAGCCAATATTGAAATCAAATTTATTATCTATCAATACTATTTGAAACCAACTCAAGAAATTCAATTAAATTTAATTTAATTTATCAGATTTACATCTAATGGCTTGGCGTAAATGGATTGGGCTAAGCCTAAATATAAAATTTCATATCATATAAAGTTGATATACAATGAATGGGGCTAAAAAAAAAAGGAATAGGTAAAGTTTTAATATTGATTTTTTATTTTTTATAATATATATATATATATATATATATATAGAGAGAGAGAGAGAGAGAGAGAGAGTCGATTGAGTGGTTTCGTTTGAACTGGATTTTGGGAATCTTAAATTCAAGCCGAACTAACTTTTTTTTTTTTAAGTTCAAGCTCCTCTCTAACAGTAATCGGATCGGTTTTAATAAAAAAATTGGTATAAATTAAACCGAAAATATTAGCTTGGATCGAGACATGGTTTGGTCCTCTTTTTTTTTTTTTTCTTCTTTCTTTGCACATCCCTTCTGGAAGGTTGGGATCTAAACAAATTGTGTTTATATTTGAGCAAATCCCCTTACGAATGGGTAGGTGAGAAAATGACAATTTCCTTTGCAAAAGAAATATAAAAAATAATTAATATACATCACTGTCAGTGTCATTTCGCTATTTATGAAAATTTTAATGTCCACGACCAGCTCATCAAGACATACCGAAGAATGGGTCCACCGACCGCGGCCACGCCTCACCAGCAGGTGAAAGTTTAGTTGGACGAGGTCCACCACAACCACAAAGAGGCACGCACAAACACGCGATCAGAGTCGATCCACCGGGACGCGACAGAGTCCAAAATCAAAAAGGTAGCCCAAGTCCAAGGTCTCCGCGAACCAATGAAGAAGCTGCTCCATTCCCCAGCTCATACCACCACCTCCCATCCATCGTTATTCGGCGCGCTAGTTTTCTCCTCCGCATTCCCCTCACCCCACCCACCAAACGATCTGGAAATCACCCTCTGGCTTAGTATTGTTGCTTTGAGTTTGCTTCTATTGCAAGAGATTTAATCTGAATGCGAAAATAACATACCTCCAATTATTGTTGTTCAAATTCATGAATCAAAAATAAAAAATATTACAAAAAATATCAGAAGACGGATCTGCCTCACGCTACAATAGAGTTCTTCCAGACCTATATATGAGGATCTCGATGTTTATTATTAATGAAAAATCATCAGATTAACACAAATTTCTTTCCATCAAAGAATCATAATCATAATAGAACCATCTTTTATCTCAAAAAAATTTTAATTATTTATTATTATTTTAATTATCTTAAATATCTTTAACAATTAGTTACATGTAGACCCATCAAATCCTAATATTAAGATGGTACAACATCTATTCCCTCCATTTCCTTCTCTAGCGGTGGCATACTCTTTTAGCAATCGAACCGACCAGGAGGCTCTGCTTTCTTTCAAATCTCTCATGATAAATGATCCCTCCAACACCCTATCTTCATGGATCAAGAGCTATTCTGTATGCCAATGGCCCGGAGTTTTCTGCAACCACCCCAGCAGAGTCTTTGCCTTGGACTTACGAGGCCTTGGCCTGTCAGGTTCCATCGGTCCTCACATTGGCATTCTCTCCGCTCTCCCGTTTCTCTACCTACAGGACAACCATTTCGCTGCCACACTGCCAGGCCATTAGGTAACCTGATTCACTTGCGAGAGCTGAACGCAAGCTCAAACTTCTTCATTGGAGGTGCCATTCCTTCTAACATAAGTGCTCGAATCTCATCATCCTTGACTTAACTGGGAATAGCATCTCTGGTTGGATTCCAGCCGAGTTCGCACTGATTTCCAAGCTTTAAAACATGAAGCTAGGCCACAATCAACTCATAGAAAGTATCTCGTCATTCAAGAATGATGTTAGAAAATATGCTGGGGGTAACACTTTTGTTAGTGGGGGTTTAAAGCGTGAACAAAAAAGAAAGGGTTGATATGCATATTCGTGGATGCAACAGTATCCATAACCAAACCGTCAGAAAATATGAAGATCTAATAAAGCAAAAACAACCTATACAAACTATTTTTAATGAGCAATCTGAGCAAACTAAGAGTGAGTATCAAACTCGCTTAAATATATCAATTGATTGTTTGAGATATTTTTTGTGCCAATGATTGTCACTTCGTAGACATGATGAGCATGAATATTCAAATAATAGAAAATTTTTTTTGGAACTATTATAGTGACTTGCTGATCGAAATAAAAATATCAAAAGTGTTGTGTTGCAAAATATTTTAGGAAATTAATAAATGATTATCCCATTGATTCAAAAAGATATTGTGCAAAAAAAACAACGAGTGCTATTATATATTTATGACCTTGGTGATGCTTTATTTGGAATATTGGTTGATGACTCACATGATATATCACATGAAGAGCAAATGGCTTTTGTTTTGTGCTATATTGATAAAAAGGGATTGTAATGAAGTGGTTTATTGGCATTGTACATATTGTTGATACTTCTGCTTTATCTCTTAAGAAAGCAATTGATTATTTACTTTTTGAATATCCATTGAGTTCATGCAGAATCCACGGACAAGACTATGATGGAGCCAGTAATATGTAAGATGAGATCAATAGCATTAAAATTTTGATTATGAGAGAATATGTAAGGTCTAAAAACTTATCACAACTTCCATATATGTAAATAATAATGATTTCAATTCATAACAAATAACAAAAATTTATATAATTATAAAATTCAGTCATTCGATCAGTATCAATGATACTTTATCTATTCAATCTTTTCATTCATGATACCACCATAGCCGAGTAAAAGCATCATATAACTCTAAAAAGAAAGAAAGAAAGAATATAAGTTTTATAGCTCAATAAGAATCTCTACATATATCCACATTAATATAATAATATAATTTCAAAAAAAATAAGTAAATAATATGGAATGAAAGTATAACTAATGATAAATCCATCACGAATTTTATTAGTAGTTTCATATGATTTATCATTTATATCTCATTAATGGGATCTAGATCCTTGAATAATTATTTTTTGATTTTGAACTAACTATAGCAATGCTCTAGCTTGTGACTGATAAACTTAGATACTATATTTTTGTCTATGACAGGACTATCCACAATACCTTCTGTCAATGGCAAGCTATCAACAATATCATGTTCTTATCGGTGACGGACTATCCATAATACCATATTCTTATCCATGATAGGTTATTCATATTGCCATATTATTGTCCATAACAAGACTATCCATAATTTAATATGATTAATCCAAACACCTCTTTGTTAATAGTCAATTTATTAAATTTGAGTCATACAAAGTAAATACAATATAGCATTATATTTTTTGCAAGATTCCAAGCAGCTGATATCATATTTCAAACCATCCAAAAAATTCATCAATTGATACATGCATAAAATATAAAAAAAATATAATTAACCATATCAACAGTCACAATCAATCATGTTGTAGCCAATTCCCCCGTCGCCCGATCGTCGAGGTCGCGCACCTGCAAGAGAAGTCCTCACAGACCGGAGATGCCTCCGACGGGGACCCTCCGACGGTCAGGTCAGAGAGACTAGGCAATAGTGAAAAATCAGAGGCTCAGCTCGAGAGGGCTAGGAAAAGCTTGGGGAGCTGGAGGGAGCGTCAGGGCACTTACCAAGACTGTTGCCTTACTCCTTTTTATAGTAGAATGCGGCGTGGTCCCACCATCAATGGCGCAGACAACCGGAGAGTTATCAAATCACCGTGGGCTGTCAAATCATCGTGGGCTGTCAAATCACCGTGGGTTGTCAGAATTAACCCACGTCTTCGGCAGGACAATGTCCTAGGGTGGTTGCACAGCATGTCTTTGACAAGACAACAGCCATAGCGGTCGTACGGCCCTTGGGCGGGCTAGCCGACTATATGTCGGTATTCGGTTGTCGGGACATCGGGTGATGACCCGGAGACACCGTCGGCCGGTCTGGTGCCTCGCTGAAGTCGGACGTCGGCTGTCACCCCTGACAGTGAGTAGATGATTTGGGCTCCGCCGTTCGACTGGTCGGAAATAGTATGGGTCTGTCCGGCCGACACACCTTCGGTCGGATATTGTCGGCAGTCGTTGGTCGATCTGGTTGGTAGAGTCGGACGTCGGTGGGACAGGTCCGAGGGTGAGTCGACATAAAGGGGTTGGTCGGTATATCCCAACAGTTACCCCCCCACTCCTGAGTCGGATGTCGCATTGGCCAGTGTCTCCGTGCGGGCGACGGCTTCGGACGAAAGGAGTGGTTATCTATCATGTCATGCTCTGACTCTGACGTCTCATCACGTCACGCTCCGACTCTGGAGACCGTACCAATCGAACGATCCGGTGTCAGATGCCCCATTGGGAATGTGAACTACTGTCTTGTTGGGAATAGGAATCGCCGTCTCCGCCGTCTCCGCCATCTCCTTGGAAACTCGAACCGTTGTCTCCTCAGAAACACGAACCACCGTCGGTTAGTGACTCCCGAGGTGGGGTTTTTTCGCCACATGGCAGGGGGTCATTGGGCCGAACCCGTTCACACGGATGGAGGCGACGTGGCTTGATCTGGTGGCAGGTACGTCGAACCGTCGGATTGAGAAAGGGCCCAGGCACCGCCATGTGTCAGCATCCGGGAAGCCCTCGTTCGGCGTGCTTTCATCTCGACCGTTGAAGGGCCTTATATATACGCGGCCACTTGCATCCAAAATTTCACTTTTGCTGCAAATCTGCTCCTAGCGCTGAGGCTTTGTCGAGTTGTCCCCCAGTTTCAGGTAGCTGTCTTGGTGCTCTCCCTTTGAAAGTTTCTCTTGGAGTTTTGTCTGCCTTTGTCTTCTTGTTCCCTTTCCTCTTCGCTGTTTTCTTTCATTCTCCTTTCTGGGGCTAGCATTATGGCTAGAACCTCTCCACGAGGAAGTCTGTCGGGGAACCCGACCGACGACTCACGGTCGACCCCGGAGGTGGAGGTTTCTTCACTTTCGGGGGCAAACGTCGAGCGGCTCAGGAAACAATACAGTATCCCAGATCAGTTCGAGCTCTTCACCCCTGGGGCTGAGGGTCGGGTTAATAACCCGCCTCCGGGCCAGGTGGCCTTCTATGTCGAGGACCTTCGGGCATGTCTTCACTTTCCAATTTCGAAGTTCGTCCGGAACGTTCTGGATTATTACGGACTTTGTCCGGCTCAATTGGTGTCGAACTCAGTCCGACTGATAATCAGTTTTGCATTGTTGTGTCAGTTTTTGCCGACCTATCCTCGTATCTCTCTCTTTCAGGTGTTCTTCATCCTCCGACCCCACCCGAAGGCTCGAGGATGGTGGTTTTTCAATCCCCGGAAGGGTCTTTCGTTCATCACCGATCTTCCATCGTCGATTCATGGGTGGAAGAATCAATATTTCTTTGCCTCCTCTATGCTTCCTTGGGGGTTCCCTTCCCACTGAGGGGACCCTCGAACTCAGCCAAACGAGAACAGTCGGGTGGAGGATGGAGATCGGGAGGACTTTCACCGACTAAAGGATGTGTCGGTGCCGAAGCAGAGGGAGCTCATTACCGAGCAAGCTCTGTATGACGCCGGTCTAAGTTCGATTCCTCGTTTAGATACATCTCGGTCTGTCAGTCATCCTTTATCTTTTCTATCCGTCTTTGGACTTACACTGATCCTCCGTTGAAATTGTAGGGATGCCGTCGAGAGTGAGGCTGACCGACGCTGACATTCGGCAACATACGGCGAGGAAGAGACCGGCGCCCGTGGTCGGACCGTCGTGGCCTCCCAAGAGGCCTCAGATAGCGTCGCCAATAGATCTTGCGGCGATGGGGGCGCAGCCCGACGCCGAACGTGCATCGGGCTACGAGTCGATCATCGCTCTGTCGGTTCCGATGGTGCCACCTGAGGTGCCGTTTGAGGAAGGGGCGGTCGAAGGGGCAGCTGAAGGAGCATCGGCTCTCCCACCCACGGAAGAGGTTCGGGCCGAAGCACGTGAGCCCAAAGGACCTGCAATGGCTGCCGTCGTGGCCTCGGGAGGGACCCAGTCGAGCTCGAGCTTTCCATCTCTCTTCGATTTTCGGGCCTGGGCAGTCGGACGAGGGAAGGCTCCGATGGCGTCGGGTGACGACACAAGGTCAGCCAGTCGAGCCGCGTCATCCGACGTCCAGCTTCCCGAAGGAGTGTCGGCCCTGGCCAACCATGATTTGGATAGAAGGTTGTGCCAGGCAACCATTCTCCCGACCGATCGGGAGATCATGAAGAGTCGGCCGGTGTCCGACATGCTTTCTTCCTTCTTCCCGACTATAATCCAGGTGAGCTCCTTTTCCTTTCTCCTCTTCATTATTATTTTCCATCAATTCGATTTTCTGACAGCCGACCTTTCGCCTGTAGCTGATTTACAATATATTCGAGCTGAAGGTCGGGTACCGGAGGTTCGGCGATGTTCGGGCGGCCTGAAAGAAGAAGGCAGAGATCGTCGAGGCTAAGAAGGCGACGCTGGTCGACCAGTTGAAGTTGTCGGTCGACCATGAGGCTAGGCTAGAGGAGGAGATCTCCTGACTCACCAACGGCCTAGCCGCGTCGGAGGTCGAACTTCAGTCGGCGCGCGAGCAGGTTCGGTGCAAGACCCGCTCCGTTCACCGACTGAGGCGCGAGAGGGACGGCTGTGTTAGGGAACTTGAGGGCGAGCGCGAACACCTTCACGTTAGCCTGGAGAACCTGGCCAAGGCTGAGGAGAACTTGTCCTCCACCCAGACCGACGCTGGCATATTGAAGGCGGAGGTGGAGTCGGCCAGGGAGGCACTGGATCGGGCGGTGAAGGACTTCCATGGTTCGGAGGAGTACCGGGAGGATCTCCTCGAGAGCGGCTTCGCCTCCTACCGGGTGGGGTACGAAAATGCCTTAGAAACGATCCAAAGTCTGCACTCAGAGCTCGACCTGAGCGGGATCGTCCCTCCAGGGTCGGAGGACCAAGCCGCTGAGGAAGAGGCCGACCCACCGCCGACGGAACGAGTCATCGAGGATGAGGCACCTCCAACCCCCGGTCCCTCACCGACCCGAGCGGGCATGCTGGTTGCTTCCGAACTCTACCCGGTGGAGGAAGCCGACTCCGATTAATAGTCGGAGTGTCCGCTTGTTATCTTTGTACTTCTTTATTTTCTATTTAGTCTTTGATATCTGTAATCGGATCTCGTCCCAATTTTGTAACCGGGCTTTGGCTCAACTTTGACTTAGTAAAATCAAAGACTTTTCACACCTTTTTTCGTGTGTGGTTGAATGTGTTTGATCATCCGAATCATCTCTGAGTGCATAGGTCATAGCTCCGACGTATCCCACTAGGACGTTCGATAGAGTCTAGCGTGGCCGACCGAAGTGATCAGTAGCGTGCGCCCCGCCAAAGACAGAGCAAGCCCCGATCACAGGTCGGCGTCACGACTACCGTGCTGGTTGCATAGGATCCGATGGTCGATGGTCGAGTGTCATCCCGACTGCAAGTCGGGTGTCCGTCGCCTGGGCATTGGTCGGGCGCGCACATGGGGTCGGGTGTCAGCCAATCCCCGTACGTGGCTCGTCGACACGACCGTTTCGTAGAGTCTGATAGGCGAGTCGTACCCAACATATTTGGATAGGATAACGACAGCAAGTCGAATATCCGTTGTCCTGCCCTTGACTGGGCGCATACGTCGGGATGAATGATAAATGATGGCAAGCTGGATATCCTTCGACTGATTGTGACCGGATCGGTATGTCGCAAGTCGAATACTCGTTGCCCAGACCTTGGTCGGGCGGGTACGTCACGGCTGTCTTGGCATTTTGCCCTCTCTTAGTCAAAAGTTGGCAAGTTAGCCAGCCGCGTTAGTCGAAGCCCTTTGCCTTCAAAGGCAGGGGCCGCCGTAGACATTCCGCTCCTTCGATCTCCGTCGTAGAATCCAATGTATCGTCGTTGATCAGGACGTAGGTTGAGCCATAGATTCGACGATCGAGGCGTAGGTTTCCGACGAGATGCAGGGCTCAAGTCGAGTCATCGAGGCTCGTACTTCAGGCGAGAGCCGACCCTCGATGGAGGGCCAAACTTCGCAGACTTTGGAGTTTTGAAATTGTATTGTATTCCGAGCAAGAAGGGCGTATAGAGTTTACTGATAATACAATTTCAGGTTGTCAGCATTCCAAGTTCGGAGAATAGCCATCCCTTCTATGGTCTCAAGTCGGTAGGTGCCCGGCCTGCAAGTGTCGATTATCCTGTAGGGTCCTTCCCAGTTCGGGAACAGCTTCCCTTGATCCTGAGGCTTCGAGACTTCTGCCTTTCTCAAAATCAGATCTCCGGATCTGAAGGACTTTGGCTTGACTTTAGTGTTGTAGTATCGGACCACTCTCTGTCGGTAGAAAGCCATACGGAGTTGAGCCTCGTGTCAGAGTTCGGGAAGGAGATCCAAGTCAGCTCTCCGACACTCGGAGTTACCTGGCTCACAGTATTGCTCGACTCTAGTCCGATCTCTAGTGAGATCATTGCCTCCATCTCGAAGGCCAAGTTGAAAGGAGTTTCTTCGATCGGAACACGAGGTGTCATTCGGTATGCCCACAGGACCGAGTGCAACTCTTCGACCCAGAGGCCTCTGGCTGCGTTCACTCGGGTTTTCAGTCCATGCAGAATGGTCTGGTTGGTCACTTCAACTTCTCCATTGGACTGTGGATGCTTGATCGAAGTCAGCTTGTGCATGATATGAAATCTCGCACAGAACTCTCTGAAGTCATTGTTGTCAAACTGTCGCCCATTGTCGGTGATGATAGTGTGCGGCAGTTCGAACCTAAAGATGATGGATCTCCACCCACTTGGTGAAGTAGTCGATCGCGACAACTATAAACTCTCTTTGGCCAGACGTCGGAGAAAAAGGACCGAGTATGTCGATCCCCCATTGGGCGAAAGGCCACGGGGCGACAATGGCAGTTAGTTGGCTAGCGGGCCGGTGTTGCAAATTAGCATACTTCTGGTATGGCTCACACCTCCGAACTAGGTCAGCTGCATCTTTCTTCATGGTGGGCCAGTAGTAACCTTGCCGCAGGATTTTGTAGGCCAAGGATTTGCCCCCCGGGTGACTCCTGCAGATCTCTTCATGCACCTCCCTGAGTGCGTAGTCTGCATCCGCTAGTCCGAGGCACCGTAGCAAGGGAAGGGAGAATGACCTTTTGTAGAGACGTCCGTCCATCATTACGTACTGGGAGGCCGCCCATCGGAGTCGCTTGGCTTTCGTAGGGTCTTCGGAGCTGGTTCTGTCGGTCAGGTACCGGACGATCGGGTCCATCCAACTTGGCTCGATCGTCAGTTGCAGAACCTCCTCGACCTTGTCGATGCTCGGTTGCTCGAGACTCTCCACGAGTGTCCGGCTTAGAGTGCTATAGGCGGACGTCACGAACCTGAGAGTGCGTCGGCCCGAGCATTCTCCGATCTGGGAATGTGGGAGATCTCGAAATACTTGAGGTATGCCACGAGATCTCTCACCTTCTGAAAATATTTCACCATGGTCGGATCCTGTGCCTCGAATTCACCTTTGACTTGCTCCACAATCAACTGGGAGTTGGAGAAGATCGTGAGGCTATCGATCTCGAGCTCCTGCACCATTCTCAAGCCAGCGAGAAACGCTTCATACTCGGCTTGATTATTGAAAGCTTTAAAGTCAAATCGGAGGGCATACTCAATAACCACCCCCTCTGAGTTGGTGAGCAAGAACCCGGCGCCGCTCCTCTGGGCATTGGAAGCTCCATCTATGTGTAACACCCAGGTTGATCTGGGGTCACATCGGAGGTCGCAGCTGTTTTGGAGCTTCCGTCTCCCAACATTTGGTCGGCTGTCGGGCATTCCGCAATAAAGTCGGTCAGGACTTGGGCTTTCAAAGTAGGATGGAGTCGGTACTGGATGTCGAACTCGCTCAACTTCAGTGCCCATTTCGTCAGTCGTCCTGATGTGTCGGGGCGACGGAGGATCGCCCTCAAGGGCTGGTCAGTCAGGACCACGATGGCGTGTGCTTGAAAATACGGACGGAGTTGTTGCGCAGATAGGACCAGGGCAAATATCATCTTCTCCACCCTCGAGTATCGTGTTTCGACCCCGTGGAGCACCTTGCGGTGTAGTATATGGGCTGGTGGATTCGGCTCTCGTTCTTCCAGACGAGTACCGAACTAACAGCCTCTGTGGAGGTAGCCAAATAAAGATACAATGTTTCTCCGACCTCTGGCTTCACAAGAAGGGGCGGAGAGGCCAGGTACTTCTTCAAATCTTCAAAGGCTTGCCGGCACTCATTCGGCCAGGAGAAGTCCTTCGTCTGTCTCAGGATTTTGAAGAACGGGAGACACCTCTCAGCCGATCGAGAGATGAATCGACTGAGTGCGATGATCTTTTCATTGAGCTGCTGTACTTCCTTTTTGCTGTTCAGATGTCGCATGTCGATGATCGCCCTTATCTTCTTGGGGTTGGCCTCGATTCCACGTTGAGAAATGAGGAACACGAGGAACTTTCCCGAAGCTACCCCGAAGGTGCACTTGGTCAGATTTAACTTCATCCGATATTGCCGAAGAGTGTGAAAGATTTCTTCCAAGTCTTGGACATGGTCTGAAGCCTGTGTGCTCTTCGCCAGCATGTCGTCCACGTAGACCTCCATATTGCGCCCGATTTGATTCTTGAAGACTTTGTTGATGAGGCGTTAGTAGGTGGCTCCGATATTCTTCAGACCGAAGGGCATCACTCTGTAGCAATAAAGACCCTTGACGGTCACGAAGGCCGTATGCTCTTTGTCCTCGGGCGCCATCCGGATCTGGTTATATCCGACGAAGGCATCCATGAAGCTGAGCAGTCGATGTCCGGACATCACATCCATCAGTTGGTCGATCTTCGATAGTGGAAAGCTGTCCTTCGGGCAGGTCCGATTGAAGTCGGTGTAGTCGATACAAATCCTCCACTTTTCGTTGGCTTTCTTCACCATGACGACATTCGCGAGCCAATTGGGATAGGTGGTTTCTCTGATGAAGCTGGCCTCGAGCAGCTTGTCCACTTCCTCGTCGATGGCCCTCTGTCTTTCGGGGGCGAATGTCCGTTTCTTCTATCTCACCGGCTTTGCGCCAGGGGCGATGTTAAGTCGATGAGTCATCGTCTCCGGAGGTATGCCGGACATATCCGCTGCCGACCAAGCGAATACGTCGGCGTTATCCTCCAATAGTTCTATTAGCTGCCGTCGCTCCGGGTCGGTCAACTACGACCCAACCCAGATGACCTGCTCAGGGTTCCTTGTCATCGGGATGGAGACCAGCTGTTCAGCCGGCTCACCCTGCTCTTCCTCCTCCCGCTGGTCCAGCTTGTCGACCATCAGGGAGTCCTTCGACTCAGTGCTCTAAGTAGAAATTTGGAAGCACTGCCGAGCGAGTTGTTGATCCCCGCATATCTCTCCAGCTCCATTTTTAGTCAGGAACCGAACCAGTAGATGGTACATCGAGACTATCGCTCTGAAGGCATTTAGCTTGGCCTTCCAAGTATGGCGTTGTACGTCGAAGGTACTCGGATGATCGTGAATGTCATATGGATGGTGCTTTGTCGTGGTTCTGTCTCAGCTGTCACGGGAAGAGTAATTTCTCCTTCCACCGCGATGGCTTCTTCGGCAAAATTCATGAGGGGCGTAGAGACCCTGCTGAGTCGGTCGACCAACAGTCACATTCGAAAAAAGGTCGAGTAAAACAAAATATTAGTTGAGCTTCCATTATCGACAAGAATCCTTTTTACATCGTAATTCACTATTATTGTCGAGACAACAACAGTGTCATCATGGGGAGTTTGGATTCCCCGAGCATCTTCATCTGTGAAGATGATTACATTGTCCTGGCACGGCCTCTTCGTCGACTCTTCTTCCGCAGTCGTCCTCCGATCCAGTCGTCTAAAGATCATGTTGATGACCCCTACCGTAGGCTGATTATTCGCCGCCTCTTCAGTCGGTTGGGGTTGTCGGTCGTTAGGGGGCCGAGCCGGTGGATCCCTTCGGTACTTTCCGAGATAGCCTCGTCGGATGAGGTCCTCTATCTCATCCTTGAGTTGGATGCATTGTTCGGTGGTATGCCCGTGGCTTCGATGGAACCGACAGTACCTTCTCCGGTCGAGGTCTTTTGCCTTTAGAGGCGAAGGACGTCGCAGATATTTCGCTCCTTCAATCTCCATCAGGATCTGTGCACAAGGAGCAGAGAGAGGAGTGTAGGAGTCATACCTACGGTGCTCCGACTTTGGACTTCGCCGTCAGAGCGATCTCGGGCTCCGTCGTCGGGGTGAAATCCGTTTGTCGGTCGGGGGCCTGTTGGGTTCAGCTGGAGCCCGACTTTTTTTTTCGCTTCTCTTTCTGACCCGTGCTTTCTGTCTGACACTTGTCGGAGGCTCCCTCGTCCGCGCGCATGTATTTGTATGCGCATTCCAGCAATTCGGTGTACGTTCGGGGGAGGATCTTGTCCAGAGAGTATGTGAAACGAGACCCCCTTAGCCCCCTCTTCATGGCCGAGATAGCCATATCTTCGTTGAGATCCCGGACCTCGAGGGTGGATGCATTGAATCGGGCCATAAAGTGCTGTAGAGTCTCGTTTTCTCCCTGCTTGAGGGAGAAAAGACTGTCTGATGTCCGCGGTGGCTTCCGGCTGGTGCTGAAATGGGCCACGAAAAAATGTTCGAGCTGCCCGAAAGAGTGGATACTTCCCGAGCAGAGGTCGGAGTACCAGGCCCTGGCAGCTTTGCGGAGTATGGCGGGGAAGTCGATGCAAAGGAGGGCATCAATTGCCCTTTGGATTGTCATGAGAGCCTTGTAGCTCTCTAGATGGTCAATTGGATCAGTGGAGCCGTCGTAAGGCTCCACATGAGGCATCTTGAACCGACTAGGGATCGGTTCGTCGAGGATGAATCGGGAGAGAGGTTGGATGGTTCGGAAGTCGACGTCGTTCGACGACTTCTGTCCATCCATCTGGAGCTGGGCAAGCCAACAGTCGATTTCTTCGAACTTGCGCTCGTAGTCGTCTAACCGTCGGTGTTGAGAAACCCCAGGGGTCGACCCTCCCGACGAATTTGAGAGTGAAGCGGACGGAGTCCGCAGCCGCTTCTCCTTCCTCGCTCACTCTAGCTGGGAAGGAGAGGGATGCCGAGACCGGCGGGCGTCATGCTATGGCCGTCTCCCCCCTTCTCGGTGGGAGTGGTGAGATGGCTGCTCTTGAGGAGGAGATGGAGGTGGACGCGGGCGTCGGCGGCTGCTCCTGGATGGTATGGGATGCGCCATCGGTTGTTCTGTCGGCAGTCGCGGCAACTGAGTCGGTTGCTGTTGAAGATTTTTGACCATATCCGTCAGAACGGTCATTTGCCGCACGATCGTCGCGATCTGTGCCTCCATGGTCACTGTCAAATGCGGAGAGCTGGGCTCCGCCATGGAGGGTGAAGGAGAGGGCTCTTCCCGACGGGAAGAGCGCCTCACCGATCTGGTAGCTCTCGATCGCTGAGCTCTAATTTTTGTCATCTCGAGAGGTCTCTGAAGCTCTAGGGAGCTTGCTGGCTTACCTCCGTCGTGTGATCCCTACCTGGCGTGCCAAATCTGTTGCGGCCAATCCTCCGTCGCCCGATCGTCGAGATCGCGCACCTGCAAGAGAAGTCCTCACAGACCGAAGATGCCTCCGGCGGGGACCCTCCGACAGTCAAGTCAGAGAGACTAGGCAACAGTAAAAAATCAGAGGCTCAGCTCGAGAGGGCTAGGGAAAGCTTGGGGAGCTGGAGGGAGCGTCAGGGCGCTTACCAAGACTGTTGCCTTATCCCTTTTTATAGTAGAATGCGGCGTGGTCCCGCCATCAATGGCGCAGACAACCGGAGAGTTGTCAAATCATCGTGGGCTGTCAAATTACCACGGGTTGTCAGAATTAACTCACGTCTTCGGTAGGACAATGCCCCAGGGCGGTTGCACAACATGTCCTTGATAAGACAACAGTCCATAGCGGTCGTACGACCCTTGGGCGGGATGGCCAACTATACGTCGGTATTCGGTTGTCGGGACGTCGGGTGATGACTCGGAGACACCGTCGATTGGTCTGGTACCTCGTTGAAGTTGGACATCGGCTGTCACCCCCGACAGTGAGTCGGTGATGTGGACTCCGCCGCTCGGCTGGTCGGGAATAATATGGGTCTGTCCAGCCGACACACCTTCGGTCGGATATTGTCGGCAGTCGTTGGTCGGTCCGATTGGTAGAGTCGGACGTCGGTGGGACAGATCCGAAGGTGAGTCGGCATAAAGGAATCGATTGGTATATCCCAACAAATCACATAAAATCAAAATTATGCAATGCATAATCGAACATACATCCAGGTGATCGTATTCAAGGAGTTTTATGTTTATCCACAATCCAACTCAGCTATAATATTTTAATATTTTAATATTTTTGATATTTTTCTAATATGATTGATTGACTCAGTGATCTGGTTAGTGATCTTGTGATTAGATTCTCAACCGGGGTGCTTGCTATGTTGGCATGACATCGCAAAAATCGCGTGGTATATGCTACCAAAAAAGAGAAAAATCGTGTGGTATACCAATGGGGCCGCTTGAAGGAACTGGGGTCATCTGTAGACCTGTTCGTGCGCCAGGCCGCTCGGTGAACCCATTCATGCTAGAAGTCTTTTAGGAGGCTCGAGTCGACGGTTTCGAGACTGGCAGGCCCAGGCCTATCTTGCCGAGTTTGAAAAATAGATTTATTTAATAAATAATAGGGCCTCAAGGTTAAAGTTTGACCTATATTTTTATATATATATATATATATATTTTTGTATTTGATGTATTTATAAATTTAATTGACAATTATTGTTTGCACATGAATTTAATAGGATACTAAATATAGTATAAATTATTGATAATTTTTAAATTTTTTATTTAATAGTTTTAAAATATTGTTAGTATTTTTAAAAAACTAAAAATAGTTAGAAAATTGAGACCGTGCACCAAGCCGCAAGCTCAAAGTAAGAGCCAGGTCGGGATATAGGTAAATTATTTTTTTTTTGGCAGAATATAGGTAGTTGTATTGATATTTCATTCTTTGCGCATAACCCGCCCTGACCGGCCAGTCAGCAAACATGAGAAAAGACATTTTCATTAGAAAGATATATGAAAAAATAATTAGTAGATTGATTTGCTCCCATCGCTGCCAAAGTGCCAGGTGGTTATTATGGTGACTTTTTTTATGAGGATTTATGCGATTTTTTTTGATAGAAAAAAAAAATTTACGTAAGGATGGATCCACTGAAGAGCACATCTAAACTTTTAGATGACGACGACGACGATGATAAAATTATATTTTATTTATAAAATATATTAATATTTCATTATTTTAAAATATAATATATTTTTATTTTAATTATATTTTTTAATTATGATCAAAGCATGAATTGGATCTCGAATTTGAGATCAATTATGATTCGGCCAACTAGAGTTAAATCGACTTGGATATTATTTTTTCAAATTGAGTTTGAGATTAAGATTCAATTGATCTTGAGTCAAGTTTCGAGTCCATGTATCTAGCTATTCAATCCAATTCCTCTTGATTGTACTTGCCAAAGTCCAAAAATGCTTGCTATCATTAAAGATAGTGAAATTATAATGATGCCTCCTCAATTTTAAATACCTCACAAAGATACATTCTCAACTTAAAAAAAGTTTCAAACCCAACTCTTTAAACTATCCTTCATTTATCTCCATTAACAAAATGGTACTATGACTATCATATGATGATAAAAAAATATTCTATCAAAAAAAAAATATTCTACCATCAAGTAAGGAATTTATCCTTCAATCTGCAGAGAATACAGGATGAAAGATTGGAGATGGGGGCTACTTTAAGGTGGGGATTGATAGAAGGAAAGGAGCAGAGCTTCTTTGTCCCTCTCCGCTGCTCTTTTTCTTTGTAGAGCTTAATGGTGAAGACAAATGGATGCAATTCGGCAGGGAATTACGCTTCAATCTACAAAGAGCATGGAAAAGAACTAGGGAATGGCGGGTGGCCAAAGATGGGGATGGATAACTTTGATCTTGTATAAATCTTAGGGCTCCACAAAGACAAAAAAAAAAAAAAAAATCTCTCCAACTCTTGATGTGACTCTCTCCTCTTTTTTATAAAGCTACATCTTCTCTTCTATTAAAAGATAAAAACATCAATACCACACTTCAACTAAAAAATAAAGTCTAAAGCTCAATTCAACAAAAATGGACTTGCATTAAAAGATAAAGTATTCCAGCTAGTATTAGAATAGGTATAGATTGTGATACAACCTTGTATAGAGACATACCATATTGTATTGGTATAGCATACCATCTTATATTCACATTATTGTACTGTACCAAATCGCATATCGATATTATAATAGAATGATATTAATATGAGGCCCGATACCGAGACAATGAATCTTGTGAATAAGAGATAAAGATGAAGTATAAATAGAATCCTAGTATAAGTAAGATAAGTAATGGACTTTCAATAACATTATTCCTAATAATACAAGGCAAATTTGGTTGGATGGAGGTGAACTTTGAAATGGAAATGAGAGTGAATGTCTTCCATTCTAACTAACTATTTAGTTAGAGAGAGTTTTATTTTCATTCTAATTTTGAGAGAAATGAAAATGCTTCAATCGTCTCAAACTCAAACTCTACTTTCTCTAATCTTCAAACTCTATTTTGATTTTAATTCTAATCACGAACCAAATATATCAGGAGATATGACCATTCTGATTTCCATTTCAATCATTCTGATTCTAATTCACCAAATGCTCCTCAAAATCCAATGATGTCCAAGCCATTTGAGAACCAAATCAACAACAATCAAGCAACTTGACTTTAATAATATTGATATTGATATATATGTATATATACATATCTATCTATTTATTTATCTATAGAATCTTCTGACAAAAACAAGACTAACCCCTTTGAGATTACATGGAAGATATGGATTGGCCTCTTCTAATCCCCAATTTCATCTCTTTTATAAGAAATAAAAAATTATATTTTTTACTTTTTATATATTTTAAATTATATTAAAAGCATCAATATAATATGTTTTTCTATATTATATGTTTTTGTTTTATAATTATTTTTTGTTTGTGCTACAAGTGTAGGATATAGGCATATGTAATTTAACGAGAAATAATTATAATACAAAACCCATCGAGAGATATACATATTATTCTTATATTATATATAATATTTTATATTTTTAAACTATTTTAATATTCTTTGATATAAATCCAATTTGATTGATTGATCTGATGGTTTAATCGGTGATCTTGTGACGAGACTTTCAACCAGATTGGTTGCTAGGTTGGCAAGGCATCACAAAAATCATACGGTACATCAACAATGCCACTTATTGCATCTGCAAAGCTATTTTGAAGGAACTCGGAGTCATTAGCGGACACCCATTCACACGCGAGGCTGCTTGGTTGACCCACTCGAGTCCGAAGTCTTTTGGGAAGCTCGAGCAGACGGTATCAAGCTCAGCGGGGCCAGGCTCGTCTCGCCAGGTCTAGGAAATAGGTATGCTTGTTTAATAAATGGATACGGCTCGGGCCTACGGGTTAAAATTTGGCCTAATTTTTTTTTTTTATTTTCTTATATTATTTGTTTATATTTGTTGTATTTATAAATTTAATTAATAATCCTTATTCATGTGTGAACTTAGTAGGATGGTAGACATGCTATAGGTTATTGTAAATTAAATTATTTACATTTAATAAATTTTAAAATATTTTTGTTTTTAAAATATAAAGAAATATTATGAATTGTACGAAGTCCGAGGCCCAAAATAAGAGCCGGGACGGGGTCCAGCTAAATTACATTGATCGTTCGCCAAAACCCGGCCTGACCGTCTTGTCAAAAGACATTTTTCACAGAAAAATATATTAAAAAAATAGTACTCTCATTGATGCCAGCGCCATGGCGCTATGGATGGCTGCTTCAACGTCCAGTACCAGCTCATCTGGACTTTTACACAAGAACGAGTCCACCGCCCACGCGACGAATAATTTCCGACCAGACTCAATCAACGGGGACGCGATAGTCCAAAGTAAAAAATGGCTCCCAACTAGGAAAGTCTTAGAACTCTCGCTATTAAGAGAAACTATAATGATGCCCCTCAATTTTGGACGTGCCACGTATGCACCTCCGTAACTTTGAAAAAATTTGAAATCGACTCTTCAAACTTTTAAATTATTTGAAAATAAATTTTTTTGTTTATTTCCATCAATAAAATAGTGGCACATGACCTTCACATTCGCTGCTCCAGCTCCATTCCGCAAAGTCGCACCACCACCTTCCATCAATTGTCCATCGTTACGCTAGTTTTCTTCTTCGCGTTCCATTTTCCAAAGCATATGGAATTCTCCCTTGGGCTTTGTGTAGTTGCTCTGAGTTTGCTTCTATTCCCTCCATCTCCTTCTCTACTGGTGGCATACTCTTTAGCAATCGAACCGACCAAGAGGCTCTTCTTTCTTTCAAATCTCTCATAATAAATGATCCCTCCAACACCCTATCTTCATGGAACGACAGCTCTTCTGTATGCCAATGGCCCGGAGTCTTCTGCAATCACCACGGCGGAGTCTCTGCCTTGGACCTAGGAGGCCTTGGCCTGACAGGTTCCATCAGTCCTCACATCGGCAATCTCTCCACTCTCCGGTTTCTCTGCCTACAGGACAACCATTTCACGGGCACACTACCAGACCAATTAGGTAATCTGCTTCACTTGCAAGTGCTGAACGTAAGCTCAAACTTCATTGGAGGTGCCATCCCTTCAAACATGAGTAAGTCCTCCAATCTCATCACCCTTGACTTATCTGCGAATAACATCTCCGGTGGGATTCCTGCCGAGCTTGGACTGCTTTCCAAGATTCAGGTCTTGAAGCTTGGCTCAAATCAGCTCACAGAGGGTATCCCGTCATCCATGGGAAACCTGTCTTCCCTCACCACCCTGGATTTAGGCACAAATATGCTCAGTGGATCGATACCAACTGAACTGGGCCGTCTCAGAAATCTGAAACAACTACAAATATCAGTAAACAATCTCACGGGTACCGTCCCCCCATCTTTGTACAATGTTTCCTCGCTTGAAACCTTTGCTCTGGCAGCAAATAATCTGTATGGTGAAATACCAAGTGATGTTGGCCTTCGGCTTCCGACTCTTAAAGTCTTTCACTGCTGCTTTAATGAGTTCACCGGGCCATACCCACCAACACTGCACAACATCACCAAACTTCAAAGTATTCGATTGTCTCACAATTTTTTTGCTGGGTCCGTGCCTCCCGGGCTAAGCACTCTCCATGATCTCACCATGTATAATATTGGTTTCAATCGAATCGTATCCTCGGGTAGCAATGGGCTAGATTTCATAACCTCCTTGACCAACAGCACAAAACTTCGATACCTTGCCATCGATGAAAATCTTCTGGAGGGTGTGCTCCCAGAATCCGTCGGCAATCTCTCAAACACTCTCTCAAAATTTTATATGGGCGGTAATCGGATTTATGGTAGCATTCCAGCTTCCATAGCTCAGCTTACTAATTTGACCTTGCTGAACATGAGCCACAACTCGATCTTCGGAGAAATCCCGCTCGAGATTGGCCAGCTCAAACAACTTCAAATGCTAGGCTTGGCCAGAAACAGTTTCTCGGGGGAAATTCCAGCAGCTCTTGGAAATCTAACCATGTTAACTGAGCTCGAATTGTATGGAAATAAATTGGAGGGTTCAATTCCGGCCATATTCAGCCAGTTTCAACGTTTGCTAACGTTGGATCTATCTAATAACAACCTCAAGGGAAGCATACCTAGAGAATTATTCGCCCTCACTAGTCTCAGTTCTCTTCTAAATCTATCCAGAAATTCCCTGACAGGCCCTCTGCCCGAGGACATCGGAAGATTAGAAAACCTTGCCGCCCTTGATCTCTCCAATAACTTCTTATCCGGATATATTTCAAATTCCATCGGCAACTGCAGGAGCTTGGAAACTCTGTCCATGTCCAACAACTCTTTCTCTGGCCTTATTCCTAACACACTTGGAAACCTGAAGGGCTTGCAGAGTTTGGACCTCTCATCCAACCAACTCTCGGGCTCCATTCCGGAAAGTCTCGGAAAACTGCGAGTGCTCCAGTACTTGAACCTTTCGTTCAACGATCTTGAAGGAGAGGTACCAAAAGATGGCATCTTTCGAAACCTCTCTAATGTTCATCTCGAAGGAAATGCTAGACTTTGCACCTCATATTTGTGCCCTCGTTCCTCTCATCGAAGCATTTCAGTGGTGCTTCTCGTCATCATAGTGGCTTCGGTTGTCTCTGCTCTGTGTTTCCTGTGTTTGCTATACTTCGTTAGAAGAGAAATCAATACCAAGGTCTTGCCGACAGCAGACTCAATTAAGGGGCAGCACCGAATGGTTTCATATGAGGAGCTTCATCACGCGACTGAGGATTTTGATACTGTTGGGGGATATCCACCGACCGACCGACCGACTATCGGAGGGCCCGACCGGCTGGCGGCCCGACTGACCGTCTCCGACTGGCCAACTGACGGGCATATCGACCGATCGACTATCGGAGCGCCCCGACTGAAAGCCGGGAGTGCCCGACTAACGGACGCTACTGACGGCTTTTCAATGGCCCAGTCGCCGACTGGAGGTATGTCGGGCGTATCCCTCCCGACCGACCAAACCCAGAGGCCGACTCACATGAAACTCGCCGACTGACGGAGGAACCCGACTCCACTCTGCTGGCCACCGACCAAGGGTCGGCCGTCTCCTCCCATCGCCGTACAGCCGCCAGACCTTGTCAGCTCTGACACGGACATGCGGCACAGTTCCCCAGGGGCATTGTCCCGCCGAGAGCGAGGTCAACCCTGGTGATTAGACGGCCACACGGCGACATGACATTTTCACGGCGGCTCTGACAGTCTACAGTGAGTTGACAGTTCCTCACTTGTCCGCGCCATTAATGATGGCGCCATACCGCGCTCCACTATATATATCGGGGAAGGCAACAGTGCAAAGGAGGATCCGCTCGTCTCTCCCACATACGCAGGCTCGCTCCTCTCTCTTCCTCTCCCTCTCTCCTTCTCAGAGCTCTCTGTCTGCATTTCACTGTTGCCCAGTCACCTCTCTGACTTGACCGTCGGAGGGTCCCCGCCGGAGCCGCCTCCGGTCAGAGCGGACTTCCTTTTGCAGGTGCACGCTTCCCGGCGATCGGGCGACGAGGCGATTGGCCGCAACAGATTGGCGCGCCAGGTAGGGGAAGCATGACAAAGACAAGAGCTCAACGATCGAGAGTCACTGGGTCGGCAAGGCGCTCTTCCCGTCGGGAAGAAGCCTCCCCGCCCCCACCGGCGGCGGAGCCTAGCTCTCCGCGCCCTGCAGTGACCACGGAGGCCCAGATTGCGGCCATCGTACGGCAAATGACCGTACTGACCGACGCAGTCAAAAGCCTCCAGCAACAACCGGCGGCCCGACCTATGCCTTCCAGGAGCAGCCGCCGACGGCCGCGCCGACCCCTGTCGCCTCCAAGCGAGCGCTCTCAACAGCGCTCCCACGGAGAGGAGGAGGGGCGACCACGGCGCGACGACCGACGGTCTCAGCGGCCCTCTCCTTCCCCGTTGGAACGGGCGAGGAAGGAAAAGCGGCCGCGCACACCGTCGGCCTCTCTTTCAGAATCCTCTGGAGGCTCCACTCCCGGGGTCTCCCAGCATCGACGAGCGGACGACTACGAGCGACGGTTCGAGGAGATCGACCGCCGGCTCGCCCAACTGCAGATGGACGGCCAGAAGTCTTCGAACGACGTCGACTTCCAGACCGCCCAGCCTCTCTCTCGACTGGTCCTCGATGAGCCGATTCCCAGTCGGTTCAAAATGCCGAACGTGGAGCCATACGACGGCTCCACCGACCCAGTCGACCACCTCGAGAGCTATAAAGCTCTCATGACAATTCAAGGGGCAACCGACGCTCTTTTTTGCATCGGCTTCCCCGCCACACTTCGCAAGGCTGCCAGGGCTTGGTACTCCGGTCTTCGATCGGGCAGTGTCCATTCCTTCGCGCAGCTCGAGCACTCGTTCGTGGCCCATTTCAGCACCAGCCGAAAGCCGCCGCGAACGTCGGATAGCCTTTTCTCCCTCAAGCAGGGGGAAAACGAGACGCTCCGACACTTCGTGGCGTGATTCAATGCGGCCACGCTCGAGGTCCGGGACCTCAACGAAGACATGGCGGTTTCAGCCATGAAGAGGGGCCTGAGGTCGTCCCGATTTACTTATTCTCTGGACAAGACCCTCCCCCGGACGTACGCCGAGCTACTGGAGCGCGCATACAAGTATATGCGCGCGGACGAAGGAGCGTCCGACCGACGCTTGATCGAGCCCAGGGGTCCGAAGGAGAAGCGAAGAAAAGGTCGGGAGCCCACCGAACCAAGCAGGCCCCCGGCCGATAGTCGGCTTTCTCCACCCTGACAAATCCAAAAATCACCCCGCCGACAGACTCCGAGGTCGGTGCGTCCCAGGTATGACTCCTACACTCCTCTCTCCGCTCCCCGTGCGCAGATCTTGATGGAGATCGAAGGGGAAGAATACCTGCGACGGCCTCCGCCTCTGAAGGCAAAGGGCCTCGACCATCGGAAGTACTGCCGGTTCCATCAGAGCCACGGCCACGACACCGAGCGATGCATCCAGTTGAAGGATGAGATTGAAAATCTCATCTGCCGAGGGTATCTCGGCAAGTTTCGAAAGGGCCCGCCGACCCGACCGACTGTCGATCGACGCCCCCAGCCGACTGAAAAGGCACCGACTAACCAGCCGACGGCTGGAGTCATCAACATGATCTCCAAGCGGCTGGGATCAGGGACGTCTACAGGGGGGGAGCCGACGAAAAAGCCGCGCCCGGACGACGTGATTACCTTCTCAGAAGACGACGTTCGGGGCATCCAGACTCCCCACGACGACGCTGTTGTTGTGTCGGCGACAATAGCCAATTATGATGTAAAACGAATTTTTGTTGATAATGAAAGTTCGACAAATGTTTTGTTTTACTCGACCTTCTCCCGAATGCGACTACCGACTGATCGACTTAGTGGGGTCTCCACGCCCTTGATCGGCTTTGCCGGAGACACCGTCACGACAGAAGGAGAAATCACCCTGCCCGTGACGGTCGGTACCGAACCACGGCAAAGCACAGTCTCCCTCATTTTCGCGGTCGTCCAAGTTCCTTCGGCCTACAATGCCATACTCGGGCGACCCGGACTGAACGCCCTCAGGGCGATCGTCTCGACGTACCATCTCCTTGTTCGATTCCCGACCAAAAACGGAGTCGGGGAGATGCGCGGAGATCAACAGCTCGCCCGACGATGCTTCCAAATCTCCGCCCAAAGCGACGAGACAAAGGATCCCCTGACAATCGACAAACTGGATCAACGGGAGGAGGAAGAGCGGGGTTCGCCGGCCGAGCAGCTCGAGGCGATCCCGATAGGAAAAAATCCCGACAGAAAAGTTTGGATCGGGTCTCAATTGCCCGACACCGAACGCCACCGACTGGCGGAGCTGCTGACGGCCAATGCCGACATATTCGCATGGTCGGCAGCAGATATGTCGGGCATCCCTCCAGAAACAATTACTCACCGACTCAACATCGACCCGACAATGAAGCCGGTGAGGCAGAAGAAAAGGTCCTTCGCCCCAGAAAGGCAGAAGGCCATTGACGAAGAAGTAGACAAGCTGCTCGAAGCAGGCTTCATTCGGGAATCCACGTATCCCGATTGGCTTGCCAATGTCGTCATGGTCAAGAAAGCCAGCGGAAAATGGAGGATCTGCATCGACTATACCGACCTCAACCGAGCATGCCCGAAGGATAGCTTTCCACTCCCGAAGATCGACCAGCTGGTGGATGCGACGTCCGGATTTCGACTGCTCAGTTTCATGGATGCCTTCGCCGGGTACAATCAGATCCGGATGGCACCTGAAGACGAGGAGCGCACCGCGTTCGTGACCCCCAAGGGCCTCTACTGTTATCGGGTGATGCCCTTCGGATTGAAGAATGCCGGCGCCACCTACCAGCGACTCGTCAATAAGGTCTTCAAAGATCAGATTGGGCGTAACATGGAGGTGTACGTGGACGACATGCTGGTAAAGAGCACGCAGATCCCAGACCATGTTCAGGATCTCGAGGAGACCTTCCGCACCCTTCGACGACATCGAATGAAGCTCAACCCGACCAAATGTGCCTTCGGGGTGACCTCGGGGAAGTTCCTCGGATTCCTCGTTTCTCAGAGAGGGATCGAGGCCAACCCTGAGAAGATAAAGGCGATCCTCGACATGCGTCATCCGAACACCAAGAAGGAGGTCCAGCAGCTGAACGGGAGAATCGTCGCTCTTAGCCGATTCATTTCCCGATCAGCTGAAAGGTGCCTCCCGTTCTTCAAGACCCTGCGCCAGGCGAACGGTTTCTCTTGGTCGGATGAGTGCGAACAGGCCTTTGAAGACCTGAAAAGATACTTGGCTTCCCCGCCGCTACTCGTGAAGCCGCAGGTCGGGGAGACCTTGTATCTCTACTTGGCCACATCTTCTGAGGTGATCAGCTCGGTGCTCGTTCGGGAAAACGAGTGCCGAACCCATCAGCCCATCTACTACACCAGCAAAGTGCTCCACGACGCCGAAGCAAGATACTCAGAGACGGAAAAGATGGTTTTCGCCCTGACCGTCTCCGCGCAACGGCTCCGACCATACTTCCAGGCCCACGCCATCGTGGTACTCACCAACCAGCCCCTGAGGGCCGTACTGCGCCGACCCGACACATCCGGACGACTCGCTAAGTGGGCAATGAAGCTTAGCGAGTTCGACATTCAGTACCGACCGAGGCCTGCCTTGAAGGCTCAGGTCTTGGCCGACTTCATCGCTGAATGCCCGACGACCGACCGAAGGTCGGGAGCTGATGGCCCGGGACGAGATTCGGTCTCTGAGCCAGACCCGATCTCCACCTGGGTACTTCACATCGACGGAGCCTCCAACGCTCAGGGAAGCGGAGCCGGGCTCCTGCTCACGAACTCGGATGGGGTAGTCACCGAATACGCCCTCCGGTTCGACTTCAAGGCCTCCAACAATCAAGCCGAATACGAGGCACTCCTCGCGGGCTTGAGGATGGCGAAGGAACTGGGCGTCGACAGCCTCCGGGCATTCTCCGACTCTCAGCTGATCGTGGGGCAGGTCAAGGGCGACTTCGAGGCGCGAGATCCGACCATGATCAAGTATCTTCAGAAGGTAAAGGATCTCATGGCCCGCTTCGGGCATTTTGAGATCTCCCACATCCCCAGGACGGAGAACGCCCGTGCCGACGCTCTCTCCAGATTGGCAACGTCGGCCTATGATTCTTTGGGTCGGACGTTTGTCGAAAACCTCCAACAGCCGAGCATCGATCGGGTCGAAGAAGTACAGCAGCTAACGTCTGGACCAAGTTGGATGGACCCGATCATCCAGTACCTGTCCGAGGGGACCAGTCCCGAAGATCCCGCGGAGGCCAAGCGACTCCGATGGTCGGCGTCACAATATGTGATCATGGACGGCCGACTCTACAAGAGGTCGTTCTCCCTCCCTCTGCTCAGGTGCTTGGGACCGACCGACGCTGACTACGCCCTCCGAGAGGTTCACGAGAAAATTTGTGGGAATCACTTGGGGGGCAAGTCCTTAGCCTTCAAGGTCTTACGACAGGGCTACTACTGGCCGACCATGAGGAAGGATGCGGCAGAGTTGGTCCGAAGGTGCGAGCCATGTCAGAAGTATGCCAATATTCAGCACCAACCGGCCAGCCAAATCACTCCCATTGTCGCTCCATGGCCCTTCGCTCAGTGGGGAGTCGATATTCTCGGCCCCTTCCCACCGGCGTCGGGCCAAAGGAAGTTCATCGTTGTCGCCATCGACTACTTCACGAAGTGGGTCGAGGTCGAGCCCTTGGCGCAGATCACCGAGCGGAAGATGGAGGACTTCATCCAAAAGTCCATCATCTTCAGGTTCGGATTGCCGCACACCATCATCACCGACAACGGACGGCAATTCGACAACCAAGACTTTAAGGACTTCTGCGCCAGGTTCCACATCCGTCATCGACTAACTTCAGTCGGGCACCCACAGTCCAACGGTGAGGTTGAGGTGACGAACCGAACCTTGCTCCACGGACTCAAGACCCGACTGAACGAAGCCAAAGGTCTCTGGGTCGACGAGCTGGGCTCCATCCTATGGGCTTACCGAACGACCCCCCGTGTCCCGACCGGAGAGTCGCCGTTCAGTTTGGCCTACGGGACAGAAGCTGTGATCCCGCTCGAGATTGGCCTGCCGTCTTCAAGGGTCGAGCAGTACCACGAGCCGGACAACTCCGAAAGTCGGAGGGCCGACCTAGACCTTCTCCCCGAACTGCGAAATGAGGCTCAAATCCGAATGGCCTCATACCGACAGAGGGTCGCCCGGTACTACAACGCCAAGGTCAGACCAAAGCTCTTCAGGCCTGGCGACCTAGTCTTGAGGAAGGCGGAGGTGTCGAAGCCCTTGGACCAAGGGAAGTTGGCTCCCAACTGGGAAGGAC
Source organism: Elaeis guineensis (assembly GCF_000442705.2). Classification (NCBI taxonomy): domain Eukaryota; kingdom Viridiplantae; phylum Streptophyta; class Magnoliopsida; order Arecales; family Arecaceae; genus Elaeis; species Elaeis guineensis. The sequence goes on from NC_025996.2 coordinate 18,988,818, forward strand.
CCTACAGGTTGCTGACACCTTCGGGCCGAGAGCCTATCGGCTGGAAACCCTTGAGGGAAAAACCATTCCCCGGACTTGGAACGCCGACAACTTGAAGCTGTATTGCCAGTGAATTTTGTAATTCAATTGTCGGAATACATGTCCAGTTTGAAAAATTGGAGTTCTAACTCTTCCACTACCGGTCGGCGCTCAGCCCCGACGCGCCGACGCGGATCTGGCACCGACGACACATCGGCCCCTTACACGGACCGATGCATCTACAACGACGGGAGTCAATACTCCTTCGACGACTTGTCGGACCTCCACAAAGGGCCGACGGACTCTTATGAACGGGAGTTCATGCTCCCTCTACGGTCGAATTTTCGGGCAGAATCCGTCGGCCGACAGGCCGATCGGGCCCCGACCGAAGAAAGGCAAAAAGCCCACGCGACTATTGTCGCGACTTCCGACCGAGCTACGGCCGGTCGAGGGATGTTCGGCTTACCACCGTCTATCACACGATGCGACCTTTGTCGCATCTACGACTTGCCGACCGACCAACGGCCGGCTGAACGACATTCGGCTTACCACCGGACGTCGGAAAACATCGAACCCGACGCAAGGGTATGGGGACCCGACTTACTATCGTTTCCCCGACAATGCGCGGGACGCTGACTTCGACTGTCGGAACCCGACCTAAAGTCGGGAAACATTTTACTCTCGGGGCTGAACAAGTTGCTGAAGCCCTGCCGACTTATGCGAGTTGGTGACTTGACTAAGTCAGCGACTAACGTTCGACATTGCAGACATGTTTGGCATTGCAAACTGGGGGAGAAGGCAAAAGAAGAATTCATTCAAGACTTAAAGAAATTTTTTCCATAAACAAAGGAAAGTCTACAAGGTAAAGGCCGGAGCCCGATTACAATCCAAAGCAAAACAGAAGGCAAAATAAAACCGACTAATCATCGGGGTCGACGTCCTCCACTGGACGACGATGCGAGTTGGTCGGAAGATCTGCTCCGACTTCAGCCATCGGAGCCGACTGGTCTTCGGCAACCGGCTCTGCGACGCCTTCGGCTTCCGCCCTGGTGGAGAGACCATCCGACGCTGGTCCGGCCGTCTCCTCCGCAGCTGGGGCCTCCGACCCTGGCAGAACCACGTTGCTGAGGTCAAGTTCGGGGTACAAGCTCCGAACAGCTTCCCGGGCATCCTCATACCCGACTTGGTACGAGAGGTAGCCGCTCTCGAGGAGCTCTTCGCGGTACTCCTCTGAGTCCCGGAAGACCTCGACCGCCCGACCAAAGCCACCTTCGCCGACTCTGATTCGGCTTTGGCAACGTCTGCGTCGGCCTGAGCGGCGGCATGGCCCTCTTCAGCCTTAGCGAGGTTCTCGAGACTCGCCCGAAGTTGCTCGCGCTCGCCCTCAACTCTTTGCCGACGCTGTCTCGCTCGTGTCGGAGCCGATGGATGGTCCGGGACTTCTTGGCCGCGTCATCCTTCGCCGACTTGAGCTCCGACTCCCAGCGACGCCTTGGCCTCCTTGAGTCGGAGATCTCCTCCGAAATCGGGAGACCTCCCCTCGAGTCGGTTCTCCCGGTCGACCGACTGTTGAAATTGGTCGAGAAGGATGGCCTTCTCGGCTTCGAGGCCCGCGACCTTATCTCTCCAGGCCGCGCGCATGTCCCCAAACTTCCGATATCCGGCCTCCAGCTCGGATATGTTGAAGACAGCTGCACAAAAAAAAGCCGACTGTTAGTAAGCCGAACTTGCGATGCTACGATTAAAAACAGAGGGAAGGGGAGCTTACCCGGATCATCATCGGATAGAAGGACGACAGCATGTCGGAGACACGCTGGTTCTTCATCGCTTCGATGTCGGCGGGAAGGAGGAGTGCTTGGCATAGTCTCCTGGCCAAGTCGTGGTTGGCCAGGCCCGACGCACCCTCGGGAAGCGGAAAGTCGGCCGACCCGCCCACCGACCGACCTTCGTCACCCGACCCATTGGGGCCTTACCTCGGCTTGCCGTCCAGCCCTGACGTCGGAGATAGACGGCAAGCTCGAGCCCGACCGAGTCTCGGCAGACGGCGCGGTGGTGGCATGCGTCGGCAGCTCAGGTTCGCGGACTCCTCCCGAACCTCCGGAATCTGCTGGGCGTCGGCGTGCCCCGGCAGAGTCAGCCCCCGACGGTCGGGCGAAGCGTCCCCCGACTGACGGTCCCTCGACGGGACGTCACAAGCACTGTCGGCACCGACAGTGCGATCAACGGCTCCGCCTCCGACCCGACTGGTTCGCTCGGCGGAACCACGCGGGGCCTCTTGGGAGGCTGCGACGGTCCGGCACCTGCCGCCGGCCTCTTCCTCACGGCATGCTGACGAATGTCGGCAGCCGACAGTCGTGTCCTCGGCGGCATATCTGAAAAAATACGACCGATGGTCAGAAAGGAAAAAGGCAGAAAAAAAATAAAGATGTCGGAAAAATGCAAACCGACCTAAACGGGGGACCGGGCTAAGGCCGGCATCATACAAGGCCTGCTCGGTGACGAGCTCGCTCTGCTTCGGCACCGAGATGTCCTTCAGCCGATGGAAGTCCTCCCGATCACCGACCTCCACCCGACTGTTCTCATTGGGATCGGTTCGGGGATTCCCCCAACGGGCGGGAAACCCCCACGGAGCAGAAGACGACGCGAAGAAGAACTGGTTCTTCCATCCGTGAATGGACGTCGGAAGACCAGTGATGAAGGAGAGCCCTTTCCGAGGGATAAAGTACCACCACCCTCGGGCTTTAGGATGGGGTCGGAGGACAAAGAAAACTCGGAAAAGAGATCCGAGGTTCGGTCGGCAAAAGCCGACATAGGAGAGCAAAACTGACTATTAGCCGAACTGAGTTCGGCGCAAGTTGTGCCGGGCATAGCCCGTAATAGTCCAAAACATTCCGAATGAACTCCGGAACCGGGAATCGAAGGCCGGCCCGGAGATCCTCCAGATAGAAGGCCACCTGGCCCTCGGGCGGGCTATTAACCCGACCATCGGCGCCAGGGGCGAACAGCCGAAACAGCTCCGGGATGCGGTACTGCTCCCGGATCTGGTCGACGTTCGGCCCCGAAAGTGAAGATGCCTCCACCTCCGGGGACGACCGAGTGTCTTCGGTCGGCTCTCCCGACCGACTACCTCGCGGGGACGTCCTTGCCATGAGTACAAGAAAACGGCAAGAAAGAAAGAAAGAAGGAGGGGGAAAGAAACCTTAGCCCTTGGAAGGAAAAAATCGCGAAGGGGGCGACCGAATGGAGAAGTACCTGGAACGGGGGCTCGGGCGGGCAAAATCTCGACTGTGAAAATAAGGGGTAAAAAACCATGTGGGGGTAACCTTGCATATATATAGTGCTCCCCAACGGTCGAGATGAAGGCACGCCCAGCGAAGACTCCCCAGATTTCGCCGCGTGGCATCATCAGGGCCGTCCAACGATCCAACGGTTCGACGCACCCCCCTTCAGATTGCGCCACGTCGCCTCCATCCGCTCCACCGAACGCGAACCGATGGCCACACGCCACGTGTCGCGGCGGGACGCGACGTTTTGTCTTCCCGACGGGACGCAACGTTTGGAGTTCCCGAGGGAACGGCGGGAATGATGGTTCCCTCCCGATGGGACACGACGGTTCCACTTCCCGATGGGACATGACACCTGGCACCGGTTTTATCGCTGACACCAGCGGGACATCCGGCACGGCGGGACGTCCGGCGCCGACCGACACCTGATGCTGATGGGACGAGACGCCTGGCGCCGACTGGATGTCGGGCGCCAGTAAGCCTCTCGACATTTACAGGGCGCCGGACACCGTATCATCGGCGGTACGGTCGGATCCTCGCGTACGACAAATCCACTCCTAGTCGTCAGCTCACCACCCGACTTAGGAGTGGAGGGGGGCAACTGTTGGGGGATACCCACCGACCGACCGACTATCGGAGGGCCCGCCGGACCTGACCGTCTCGACTGGCCGACCGACCGCGACCGACCGACCGACCGGCTGGCCGACCGACTGACCCTCCGTGGCCGCCGACCGACTGACGGGCATATCGACCGATTGACGGTCGGAGCGCCCCGACTGAAAGCCGGGAGTGCCCGACTAACGGACGCTACTGACGGCTTTTCAATGGCCCAATCGCCGACTGGAGGTATGTCGGGCGTATCCCTCCCGACCGACCAAACCAGAGGCCGACTCACATGAAACTCGCCGACTGACGGAGGAACCCGACGCCACTCTGCTGGCCACCGACCAAGGGTCGGCCGACTCCTCCCATCGCCGTACAGCCGCCAGACCTTGTCAGCTCTGAACGGACATGCGGCACAGTTACCCAGGGGCATTGTCCCGCCGAGAGCGAGGTCAACCCTGGTGATTAGACGGCCACACGGCGACATGACATTTTCACAGCGGCTCTGACAGTCTACAGTGAGTTGACAGTTCCTCACTTGTCTGCGCCATTAATGACGGCGCCATACCGTGCTCCACTATATATACCGGGGAAGGCAACAGTGCAAGGGGGATCCGCTCGTCTCTCCCACATACGCAGGCTCGCTCCTCTCTCTTCCTCTCCCTCTCTCCTTCTCAGAGCTCTCTGTCTGCATTTCACTGTTGCCCAGTCACCTCTCTGACTTGACCGTCGGAGGGTCCCCGCCGGAGCCGCCTCCGGTCAGTGCGGACTTCCTTTTGCAGGTGCACGCTTCCCGGCGATCGGCGACGAGGCGATTGGCCGCAACATGTTGATTGCCTTACTTCTTACATCATGTTAGTATTTCAACTTCCAAAGTGGGTGCTACTTAGTATTGCTCAGTTGCATCGAGCTTTTTTCTGGAAGGGCCAAGAGAAGGTAAGTAGATTACATTGCTTGGTAAATTGGGACTATATGCGTAGACATAAAGAACAAGGTAGATTGGGGATTAAAAAATTCGAGCAAGTGAATCTTATCTTGTTGGCAAAGTGGGCATGGAAGTTCTTGGTTGGATTGGGCTCTACAAACAAATCAAACAAGCATACTGTGGAAAGAGATTTTGACATGTGAGTGAGAAAAACCCTCTAAAAAGATGTCACCAATATAAAAGGATGTTAGAAACACCTTAATACTTTTTGGAGCTGTCTCTCTTTTAGATTGGGTGAAGGTTCTATCAGATGTTGGTCTAACATCTTAATACTTTTTGGAGCTGTCTCTCTTTTAGATTGGGTGAAGGTTCTAGAATCAGATGTTGGGGAGGATGAATGGTGTGGCTTAACAGCTTTTGCATATCTCTTTGAGGAATGTGTATCCGCTTTGCTGTCAAGCTCGACTGCTCTGTAGCCTCATAATGGTTGAAAAAACCTTGTATTGGGATATCAGAGTTAGAGGTCCATTGATGCTATCACAGACAAGGCAATTGGATCTACTCAGGAATTGCCTAACGAGTGTAAGATCTTCCAGAATTGCTGATGTTCCACATGAAAACTCACCACTAATGGCTTGTTTTCAGTTGATTCCTTCTATGGCTTCATTAAGAACAGTGGGCTTCTATGTCCCTACTGCAAAATAATATAGAAATCTGATATACCTAAGAAGGTAAAGATGTTTATATGGCTGGCACTTTGAAAGTGATTATACACCGGAGATGTATTGGCAAGAAAAGGATGGTACACGAAAAGTGATTATGTCCCATCTCTTGATTAAATGCCTCGTGTCTATTGTATTGGATGGCTTTGAAAGTGTACCTGAACATCAGAAGCTGGCCTCCAAGTCTGCATGCTATTTAGACTGTTCGGAGAAGAAAGAAGTTTCCTTGTTCTATGAGAAGGATCGCTGACTAGTTAATTGCTGCACTATGTTGGGAGAAATGAACTCTAGAATTTTGAAGAAGTAAAATTATTCTAAATTCGCAATGATGCAAAAAATTTTGGATATTATTATAGCTAGGTTCATCTCTGCAATCCCAAGAGTAGAGATGGTCATGAAAGACCATGGATATCTCTTCTACTCTTGCTCTACTAGCTTGTGGTCTAAATGAGGTTAAAGATACCTATATTGAAGCCTATTTATAGTTTTTGCTATGCTTTTCTTGTCTGCATCAGCCTGCAATAGCACCCTTCTCCATTATGGTTCAGTGGTTGAACAGCTCCCCTACTCTATTTCTCAATTAACCTCGTGTCTATAATGTTGAAAATTTCTGAATTCTGCTTCCATGACTTTGTGTACTCAGAGAGTCTGAACCTCGGTATTTTATTTAGGAAACAAATTTGAAGGCTTCTTTAGCAGGAAGCATGAGGTTTGTTTACTCACCTGTCGCTGGAAAGTGTGATGCTGTAAATTTTGGAACATATAAACTAGACTATGGGCTAGAACATGAATCCAGCCGTACATAGTATGTTACTTTTATTCCTTTAGGGTCTATTTTTTTTTGTGGGTAAAAAATTTATCTAGGAATTTATATTTTTTAGATAAATATTTTTCAAGCAACATCTAGATAGAAAATAATTTATGCATATTCTTTACACATGAAAAAATGGTTTCAAAATCTGTTACCCATATGCTTTTATATTATTATTATTTTGGGTGAGTTACTAAGTTTTTATCCATATTTTTAATAATACCCTTTATGCTTTTTAGATTCGGAGAAAATGAATGAATGAGTTATCAGGTATGGAATGATGCAGGCATTAGAAATGAAGATGAGGTATTTTAGGAATAAAATTAAATATCTATTTTACTGATTGATAGAAAAAATGATTTAGCTATCCCCTAGTTGGATAAGATTTTTTCTCATTTTATAGATAAATGCTATTAATAAAAATATCCATCTTGAAAATGAAAGAATATAGATAAGTTGGTCAATGAAAAAGTTAACCAATTTTTTCATGATATTTATCCATAAAAGAATGGGCCCTTAATAATATCTGGGTAGCTTCATTGCTTCCCATTTATCGAAAAAACATATACGTTGGTTCAAAAAGTAGGGAGCATTAGGTATCAAAAATATTAATCAAATGAATCTTGTTTTGCTAGCTAAATGGGCTTAGAAGTATACCATGAGCTCAAATAATTCTTGGCAGAGACAGGTTAGATGCACTTATCATATCATGAGAAGGTTGGGAATGAGAGGCAAAAAAGCATCAAACAATTTTCTTCGATTTGAAAAAATATCAATAAGCAGTTGGGTGCCTTTGGGAATTGTATTTCCTTTAAGCTCGATAATGGTTGTAACATCCATTTTTGAGAGGATATTTAGGTTGGATCAGTGGCTTTTGCTTATCTCTTTCAAGACTTAAATTACAAATATGATTCACCAATGGTCTTGGAGATCTCTCACTAAGAAAATTAAACTTAGAGATTTGTGACTAGACTGCAAGCCGAGCAATTAGAGGCACTCAAGGGCATTTTATCTTCTATCAAACCATCATGGATAGCAATGTGCCTACACGAAAGCTTATAGAACTCTCTGTTGATTCTTATAGATTCCTTAAATGAAGCTCTCATTTTGTTCCCTACACCAAGATCATTTGAAAGCAGCCATCTTGAAAATGATGAAAGTTTTTTTTTTTTTTTTTTAGCTTACTCTACATAACAAACTCCATGCAACAGTGGTATTGCCTAAGAAGAGATGGCAAATTAGCTTTGTTGTGCCCTATGTGGGTGCATGAGTAGAATCTATGAATCTTTTGCTTATCAAATGTCCTAATTCTCAAAGTCCTTAAAACTCTATCAAAATATAATTGAATTTAAGAGATTGGCCATCAAATTTGTATAACCTTTGGATTCATCCAAGATCATTTTGGAAATTTTTCATCTCCTTTTTCTTTTCTTTTTTTCTCCTTTTTTCTTTCTTTCCTTCTTTTTTCTTTCCATTCCTTCCTTTCTTTAATGGTTTCTTATTTTCTTCCACTTTTTCCCTTTTTTTCATCTTTCCTTCCTTTTATTCTTTCCTCCTTCGTCTTCTCACCTTACATGGATAGATTTTAGAGTTTCGATCCTATGTTGGTCTTATTTCCTCATAAAAATAGGTCGGGATGGTGGGACACCTCCTATTCCATCGGGACATAAAATCTTGATCCTAACTAAATTATACCCTTTGCATTGAGATTTGTGCAAGCATTGTACCAGCTGCTTTCTCTAGTTTCCCTCTATTTTTTTTTTGACAGAAAGCAGAGGTAGCAGGATGCTATTTTTTTTATTACTGATAAAAATCAAAGTTACATTTCGAACGAAAAGCAAGATAAAGAACTACATTAGATATATAGAGAAAAAAAAGATTATCTACAATTTATTGCAGTAGTAGCTAAAGTTTCTAGCTTCATCCAGAGTCTCGTATGATTGTCTTGATTCTTCATGTAACAAAGATGTTCCCAGCCACGAAAAGTCTGAAGAATATTCTGCAAAGCCAAGAATACAGACCCTTCTATCGTGGCCAATAATTGATCACCTGCCTTGCTCTCAAGTTTGTTCTTATTTTTCTTTCTCTAAGTAGTCCACATGTCAATAAATGTAGAAGGCTTATCTCTTAAATTCAGCGGTAAATTTATTATTGTCCATAAACTCCTTACAAGAGAACATCTGAAAAATAAGTAGATGCCCGACTTTGAAATTGAGCCACATAGAACATACCCTGAGCTGATATTCTAACCTTTTCTCGCAAGAACTTCTCCTGTGTGTAGCTTATTCCTTGTTGCCAACCACAAGAAAACTTTCACTTTTTCAGGTGTTGGCGCTTGCCAAAGAATTTTTGAGAAAGAACATTTCGGACTATCACAATTAAGAAACTTGCAGAAAGAGTCAACAATGAATAATCCATTCTGTGTAAGCTTCTAAACTGGTACTCCGTAATATGAGATAGCCTAAAAGGAGAGAATGGATAGCAAGGGTCTCTTGAAGAATAGTCAATGGCCTTTGAACTTTGATACACCATCTCAAATTCCTTCAGCTCCAATATGATGAAATCGGCCTATTCAGTTTCAAAACACAATTATAAAGCTCTTCGAAATGAAAACAAGAGAAATTATGTCGATCTGAATATTCTCCTAAAATCGGATTGAGCCGCCATTCCCTATCTTAAAAGCCACCAACTCCAGAAGGCAGAAGTTTTTGAATAAACATCTTTCCATCGGTGACAAGCTTGACAAACTCCTCCTCGACCTCATTCCCAACTTTCTCCATGAGTAATAGGCCCGTGCCACCTAGCTCCACCAAGGATTTGGTGACCCCAACAGAAATTTTTCAAGCCTATTTAGCTAAAAGTGACTGATTCATCTGAATAAGATTCTTCACTCCCAAACTTTCTTGATCCTTGGTTCTATAAACATAATCTCAATTCGCCAAGCAATGAAATCCGACGACGTTGTCTGTCTCTTTTTATAAGAAAGCTCTTCTCAACTTGTCTATTCTTCTTACAATCTAGCTAGACAATTTAAAAATAGATATATAATAAAAGAAGGAACGCGGCCAGAATCGAGTTGATTAAAATTAGCATACCGCTTAGAGAAAGCAATCTTCCCTTCCAAGTGGCTAATCATGAGCTCATCCTTTCAATTAAGGGCAACCAACAATGTTTAGGTAGCTTCTTATAACACAGAGGAAGGCTTAGATATAAAAATGAAAGAGTACCCTGCTTACAGTTCATCCAAGAAGCGAACCTAGCTGCTTCACCATCATCCATTTCAAAAAGAATGGAGCTCTTATAAAAATTTTAGTCCAGATGCATCTTATTTCCCTTTGTTTTCTCTTTTTTTTCTATTCCTTTGTTCCTCTCTGTACATCCCTATTCTGTCTTGTACACAGCCCCTTTTTTTTTTTAATAAGTAGGGGATAGCTTCCAGCCTCCTCCAACTTTCATCATATTTACCTTTCATTGTTCAGCAGCCACTCCCTAAACCACCACACCCCACAAAACCGCCCACCCTCCCCCACCCCACTTTTTTCTTTTTATTTTTTCTTTTTTAAAACAACCCAATCCCCCCCCCACCCCCACCACCCCGTTTTCCTTTCCTCGGCAGCCTCAAGTTTTCACAAAACGTTCACTTGATCTTCTCAAATTTTGTGGTGTCATTTTCAATTTTAGATAATCCACATGAATCGGCATTCTTTGATGAGGTTGTTGAAAGGACTCTTCATGAGCCACTTTCTTGTCAATGTTGTTCCATATACATCTGCTCTACCTACTCCTCTTCTTATAAAATTTGGTGGCTATTCTCCTCTTAGCCTCCGCTTACTTCAACAAAATTATTATTATTTTTTTTAAAAAACTTTTCTTATCAATATTGATGGCGCAGGATATATGGTTATTTTCAGAAGGATTGCGCTCCGTATCAAACACCAGCAGGTCCTCCATTTTCTTTCTTTAATGAAATGATCTATACAAAATAATGTGGATGGATCTGATCAATTATTGTAGCCTACGATGTAACCATCCAGGCCCCGGCATCTCTCTTCTGGAGCATCCAGGAACAATCTGAATGACTTAGCAGCCACCAACTACTGATGTATGATACCTAAAGAACTCACGTTGGTTGTTGCTTTATCTTCCAACTCACAACCTTTTTTTCTTTTTATTTTTGATCTTCTCTGCGTTTATACAACTTTACAGCGGAATGGACTTTCATAAACCCGTGTAAGTCACGCATGCACATATCGTGCAAATATAAGATGCAGAAATCTATAGCTTTCTCTAAACCTTTTTCATCGCTTTCATTCGATCTTATGGGGGACAAAGGAAAAAAAAAATTAAAAAAAAAAAAGAAAGATCTCTGAAGATCTGTTACCTAACGAACTCGTGCTGACTGCGGATTTCTTGTGGGAACGGCGATGTAATAATTTCACCCACACAACATGATAAAATTTGCGGCCGAGATGATGTATGAGTCGTGAGGGCAAAGCGGCAAACGGAGGGAGGTTATGTTGACATTTTAGACCCTGAACTATTGTTAACCAAAAAACAAACCCCTTAAACTATTCGATTTGTTTATTGCTCACAAACAAACATCAAAACAATTGGCTACACTATCATTGGTCAATAAATCCTTGGGAGCTTCCCTTTGGCCTTGGTGGCCATAAGAAGCATGAAAGGACCGGCATATCATATGTTCATCCTATGTTCATTGTACATCTCCATTTGTTTGCTTTTGTATCTTTGCTAATTTCCAATCTTTTCCTTTGATGTTGTTAGTTCTTCTAATCTAGCCGACGCCAGCGATGGATGAATGGTCAAGAGTGACACCTTTAACGCTTGTGGATATTTGGACACATCACCAGCTTGTGTATCTCATAACAAAAGCTTGACCAGGAACAGTTGCGATGACTGAAGTAGGTAAAGGCTGACAGTCCACACGCCCATTGCACGAGAAGGCGTGTGGAATCGTTGCATATGGCGGCTTTGAGTCGAAAAGGCGAGGTCAAAAGGTTTCTTCATGATCACACTGTTCAATTTGCTTCCCTCCATCCTATTTTCGTGTGGAGTTGCTTTTAAAAATTGTAGATTTCTTGCTCCAAATTTATGGTGATTCAGGTTTTATATGACCTCGTTAAACGTGTGAGAGTGTGAATGCTCCTGATATGGGGTGGTCCTGACACTGGAATGCTCCTTGTTATATTCCCGTTGATGTTGATGAGAATGTAAATCCGAGAATGCTCTTGGGGTGGTCGAACCCTTTTTTCCTCTCCTCTTATAACCTATCCATAGTATTTTTAAACAATAAAACTGGGTGGTCAAACCTCCCATTACGTCAATAAGAAAAAAAAAGAAGAATGTCAATGGAGGTAAGAGAAAAGAGGAGGTTGAATTATGAGGATTCATACGGATATAGTTTAGTCCTAAATAGATGATGCACTCAATACATCATGGTTACTTATAGGTCAAAAGAACTAACATAATATCTTATGGCTAATTTTTTAAATGAGATCTTGAGTTATTTACTTATCGTTCTTTTGTGGATAAATATATGGAAAAACTGATCAATTTTTTTATTAACCAACTCACTCATATTCTCACATTTTTAAGATGGCTAAGTTATTTATCATGGGTAACATTTATTTATAAAAATAAGAAAAATTTATCCATCCAAAAAGTGGCTAAATCATTTTTTCATCAGTCAATAAAGTAGTTATTTAATACTGTACCTAAATGTCCATCCTCATTTTCAATGTTCTATCATTCAATGCTTAATAACTTAATCAAATTTAAAAAGTACAAAAAAAAAAAAAAAATATGGATAAATTTTATCAACTTATCCAAAAAAGTAGTAATGTAAAAGAATATGGATAACAAATTTTGAAACCACTTTCTTATATGTAAAAGAATATATTTAAATTATTTTTTTATTTAAATATTATCTGAGAGAAATATTTATTCAAAAAAGTATGGATTCTCATATAAATTTTTTATCAGCAAAAAAGGGCTCTTAGGTTTTGATTTTGAGTGACTGAATAGTTTATTATACATAGCATGCACCATATGTGAACGGTAGATTTTAAATGACCCACAGCTTTGGAATCTATTGCTTTGGTTCTTTTGTTGGTAAATAAGCTATTGCTCTTTGTCATTGTTCTTTATGACCATTTGTCCGACCTTGAAGGTAGCTAGCCAGGCTCCTGGACAAAAGTCTTCGGTTCCTTACGTATGACAGGAGTTTTTAGTCTCAGTAGAATTACTTGATTTGCAATTCCATATTCAAAGCTCTTGGCCTTTTTGGTTGGCTCTAAACCTTCAGTCTTTCCTCTTTCTTGAATAGATAGGAGAAACTCTTCTGTCCTTCCAGCAAATATTGTTGTCTTTTCTAGAACGCAGCAAATATAAAGGTTTCTAGGATTTATATGGTGCATAGGATGCACTGCATCTTCTGCTATTTTAGAGTCAACAAACTATGGTATTCACCTACAAGTTTGTTTGGTAGCATTAAGGTAAGGAAAGCATGAGAAAAGCGAACAGAATTCAGGAATGGTTGTCAGACGTATTTTTCCAATTTCATAAATTTAAGAGCTCTTGTTAGTTCATTCAGAATCCCATAAATAAGCATGCATTCCGAAAAGAATATTTCATATTTGAAATTGTAAGAGAAACAAGAAATATTTATCACAGTGTGCTTGGATTAGAGTCTCAGTTCTTCTAAAGATGTTGGCTTATAAAGTTGGTAAGTTCTTAGTGGTTGGATCGAATGGCTAGGACCGGCATCCTATGTTTGCTAAGGTTTTAAGGATTTTGGGTTATTTGGGAAGAGACACCAAAAATATTGACATGATTAAGTAGTTGGCATACAAAATGGGTCCCCTCATTAAATTTACAATATAAACATTGAGTGAATATGGAAAATCATTTTCTTGTAATTTTAATTTTGACTTTTGTACACTTCCTTTGGGCCTGACCAGATTGTTTGAATTATGCGAGATGCATGCATAAGCTAATTGAAATCAGGCCTCAAATTAGGTTCTACATCTGACGTATGAGTCTTAACTATATGAGTTAGATCTAGTTTTACTTAATCATATTCATTCTGTGTCCATAAAAACATGGAAATAGCGTCAAATCATTCAACAAAGATGATATAATGTTATGTATAATTGTAGGAGGATTTTGATTGGAGCAAGCGCATAATTCGGAATAAAGAGAGCGACGTCCGCGTAAG
>NC_025996.2:19002517-19051556 GCF_000442705.2 Elaeis guineensis
CTGAAGACGAGGAGCACACCGCGTTCGTGACCCCCAAGGGCCTCTACTGTTATCGGGTGATGCCCTTTGGATTGAAGAATGCCGGCGCCACCTACCAGCGACTCGTCAATAAGGTCTTCAAAGACCAGATCGGGCGTAACATGGAGGTGTACGTGGACGACATGCTGGTAAAGAGCACGCAGATCCCGGACCATGTTCAGGATCTCGAGGAGACCTTCCGCACCCTTCGACGACACCGAATGAAGCTCAACCCGACCAAATGCGCCTTCGGGGTGACCTCGGGGAAGTTCCTCGGATTCCTCGTTTCTCAGAGAGGGATCGAGGCCAACCCTGAGAAGATAAAGGCGATCCCTCGACATGCGTCATCCGAACACCAAGAAGGAGGTCCAGCAGCTGAACGGGAGAATCGTCGCTCTTAGCCGATTCATTTCCCGATCAGCTGAAAGGTGCCTCCCGTTCTTCAAGACCCTGCGCCAGGGCGAACGGTTTCTCTTGGTCGGATGAGTGCGAACAGGCCTTTGAAGACCTGAAAAGATACTTGGCTTCCCCGCCGCTACTCGTGAAGCCGCAGGTCGGGGAGACCTTGTATCTCTACTTGGCCACATCTTCTGAGGTGATCAGCTCGGTGCTCGTTCGGGAAAACGAGTGCCGAACCCATCAGCCCATCTACTACACCAGCAAAGTGCTCCACGACGCCGAAGCAAGATACTCAGAGACGGAAAAGATGGTTTTCGCCCTGACCGTCTCCGCGCAACGGCTCCGACCATACTTCCAGGCCCACGCCATCGTGGTACTCACCAACCAGCCCCTGAGGGCCGTACTGCGCCGACCCGACACATCCGGACGACTCGCTAAGTGGGCAATGAAGCTTAGCGAGTTCGACATTCAGTACCGACCGAGGCCTGCCTTGAAGGCTCAGGTCTTGGCCGACTTCATCGCTGAATGCCCGACGACCGACCGAAGGTCGGGAGCTGATGGCCCGGGACGAGATTCGGTCTCTGAGCCAGACCCGATCTCCACCTGGGTACTTCACATCGACGGAGCCTCCAACGCTCAGGGAAGCGGAGCCGGGCTCCTGCTCACGAACTCGGATGGGGTAGTCACCGAATACGCCCTCCGGTTCGACTTCAAGGCCTCCAACAATCAAGCCGAATACGAGGCACTCCTCGCGGGCTTGAGGATGGCGAAGGAACTGGGCGTCGACAGCCTCCGGGCATTCTCCGACTCTCAGCTGATCGTGGGGCAGGTCAAGGGCGACTTCGAGGCGCGAGATCCGACCATGATCAAGTATCTTCAGAAGGTAAAGGATCTCATGGCCCGCTTCGGGCATTTTGAGATCTCCCACATCCCCAGGACGGAGAACGCCCGTGCCGACGCTCTCTCCAGATTGGCAACGTCGGCCTATGATTCTTTGGGTCGGACGTTTGTCGAAAACCTCCAACAGCCGAGCATCGATCGGGTCGAAGAAGTACAGCAGCTAACGTCTGGACCAAGTTGGATGGACCCGATCATCCAGTACCTGTCCGAGGGGACCAGTCCCGAAGATCCCGCGGAGGCCAAGCGACTCCGATGGTCGGCGTCACAATATGTGATCATGGACGGCCGACTCTACAAGAGGTCGTTCTCCCTCCCTCTGCTCAGGTGCTTGGGACCGACCGACGCTGACTACGCCCTCCGAGAGGTTCACGAGAAAATTTGTGGGAATCACTTGGGGGGCAAGTCCTTAGCCTTCAAGGTCTTACGACAGGGCTACTACTGGCCGACCATGAGGAAGGATGCGGCAGAGTTGGTCCGAAGGTGCGAGCCATGTCAGAAGTATGCCAATATTCAGCACCAACCGGCCAGCCAAATCACTCCCATTGTCGCTCCATGGCCCTTCGCTCAGTGGGGAGTCGATATTCTCGGCCCCTTCCCACCGGCGTCGGGCCAAAGGAAGTTCATCGTTGTCGCCATCGACTACTTCACGAAGTGGGTCGAGGTCGAGCCCTTGGCGCAGATCACCGAGCGGAAGATGGAGGACTTCATCCAAAAGTCCATCATCTTCAGGTTCGGATTGCCGCACACCATCATCACCGACAACGGACGGCAATTCGACAACCAAGACTTTAAGGACTTCTGCGCCAGGTTCCACATCCGTCATCGACTAACTTCAGTCGGGCACCCACAGTCCAACGGTGAGGTTGAGGTGACGAACCGAACCTTGCTCCACGGACTCAAGACCCGACTGAACGAAGCCAAAGGTCTCTGGGTCGACGAGCTGGGCTCCATCCTATGGGCTTACCGAACGACCCCCCGTGTCCCGACCGGAGAGTCGCCGTTCAGTTTGGCCTACGGGACAGAAGCTGTGATCCCGCTCGAGATTGGCCTGCCGTCTTCAAGGGTCGAGCAGTACCACGAGCCGGACAACTCCGAAAGTCGGAGGGCCGACCTAGACCTTCTCCCCGAACTGCGAAATGAGGCTCAAATCCGAATGGCCTCATACCGACAGAGGGTCGCCCGGTACTACAACGCCAAGGTCAGACCAAAGCTCTTCAGGCCTGGCGACCTAGTCTTGAGGAAGGCGGAGGTGTCGAAGCCCTTGGACCAAGGGAAGTTGGCTCCCAACTGGGAAGGACCCTACAGGGTTGCTGACACCTTCGGGCCGAGAGCCTATCGGCTGGAAACCCTTGAGGGAAAAACCATTCCCCGGACTTGGAACGCCGACAACTTGAAGCTGTATTGCCAGTGAATTTTGTAATTCAATTGTCGGAATACATGTCCAGTTTGAAAAATTGGAGTTCTAACTCTTCCACTACCGGTCGGCGCTCAGCCCCGACGCGCCGACGCGGATCTGGCACCGACGACACATCGGCCCCTTACACGGACCGATGCATCTACAACGACGGGAGTCAATACTCCTTCGACGACTTGTCGGACCTCCACAAAGGGCCGACGGACTCTTATGAACGGGAGTTCATGCTCCCTCTACGGTCGAATTTTCGGGCAGAATCCGTCGGCCGACAGGCCGATCGGGCCCCGACCGAAGAAAGGCAAAAAGCCCACGCGACTATTGTCGCGACTTCCGACCGAGCTACGGCCGGTCGAGGGATGTTCGGCTTACCACCGTCTATCACACGATGCGACCTTTGTCGCATCTACGACTTGCCGACCGACCAACGGCCGGCTGAACGACATTCGGCTTACCACCGGACGTCGGAAAACATCGAACCCGACGCAAGGGTATGGGGACCCGACTTACTATCGTTTCCCCGACAATGCGCGGGACGCTGACTTCGACTGTCGGAACCCGACCTAAAGTCGGGAAACATTTTACTCTCGGGGCTGAACAAGTTGCTGAAGCCCTGCCGACTTATGCGAGTTGGTGACTTGACTAAGTCAGCGACTAACGTTCGACATTGCAGACATGTTTGGCATTGCAAACTGGGGGAGAAGGCAAAAGAAGAATTCATTCAAGACTTAAAGAAATTTTTTCCATAAACAAAGGAAAGTCTACAAGGTAAAGGCCGGAGCCCGATTACAATCCAAAGCAAAACAGAAGGCAAAATAAAACCGACTAATCATCGGGGTCGACGTCCTCCACTGGACGACGATGCGAGTTGGTCGGAAGATCTGCTCCGACTTCAGCCATCGGAGCCGACTGGTCTTCGGCAACCGGCTCTGCGACGCCTTCGGCTTCCGCCCTGGTGGAGAGACCATCCGACGCTGGTCCGGCCGTCTCCTCCGCAGCTGGGGCCTCCGACCCTGGCAGAACCACGTTGCTGAGGTCAAGTTCGGGGTACAAGCTCCGAACAGCTTCCCGGGCATCCTCATACCCGACTTGGTACGAGAGGTAGCCGCTCTCGAGGAGCTCTTCGCGGTACTCCTCTGAGTCCCGGAAGACCTCGACCGCCCGACCCAAAGCCACCTTCGCCGACTCTGATTCGGCTTTGGCAACGTCTGCGTCGGCCTGAGCGGCGGCATGGCCCTCTTCAGCCTTAGCGAGGTTCTCGAGACTCGCCCGAAGTTGCTCGCGCTCGCCCTCCAACTCTTTGCCGACGCTGTCTCGCTCGTGTCGGAGCCGATGGATGGTCCGGGACTTCTTGGCCGCGTCATCCTTCGCCGACTTGAGCTCCGACTCCAGCGACGCCTTGGCCTCCTTGAGTCCGGAGATCTCCTCCGAAAATCGGGAGACCTCCCCCTCGAGTCGGTTCTCCCGGTCGACCGACTGTTGAAATTGGTCGAGAAGGATGGCCTTCTCGGCTTCGAGGCCCGCGACCTTATCTCTCCAGGCCGCGCGCATGTCCCCAAACTTCCGATATCCGGCCTCCAGCTCGGATATGTTGAAGACCAGCTGCACAAAAAAAAGCCGACTGTTAGTAAGCCGAACTTGCGATGCTACGATTAAAAACAGAGGGAAGGGGAGCTTACCCGGATCATCATCGGATAGAAGGACGACAGCATGTCGGAGACACGCTGGTTCTTCATCGCTTCGATGTCGGCGGGAAGGAGGAGTGCTTGGCATAGTCTCCTGGCCAAGTCGTGGTTGGCCAGGCCCGACGCACCCTCGGGAAGCGGAAAGTCGGCCGACCCGCCCACCGACCGACCTTCGTCACCCGACGCCATTGGGGCCTTACCTCGGCTTGCCGTCCAGGCCCTGACGTCGGAGATAGACGGCAAGCTCGAGCCCGACCGAGTCTCGGCAGACGGCGCGGTGGTGGCATGCGTCGGCAGCTCAGGTTCGCGGACTTCCTCCCGAACCTCCGGAATCTGCTGGGCGGTCGGCGTGCCCCCGGCAGAGTCAGCCGCTCGACGGTCGGGCGAAGCAGCTCCCCCGACTGACGGTCCCTCGGACGGGACATCAACAAGCACTGTCGGCACCGACAGTGCGATCACCGGCTCCGCCTCCGACCCGACTGGTTCGCTCGGCGGAACCACGCGGGGCCTCTTGGGAGGCTGCGACGGTCCGGCACCTGCCGCCGGCCTCTTCCTCACGGCGTGCTGACGTATGTCGGCTGCCGACAGTCGCATCCTCGGCGGCATATCTGAAAAAAACGACGAAAGGTTAGAGCTAAAGAAGAAGACAGAAAAGAAAATGAAGATGTCGGGAGAATGCAAACCGACCTAAACGGGGGACCGGGCTAAGGCCGGCGTCGTACAAGGCCTGCTCGGTGACGAGCTCGCTCTGCTTCGGCACCGAGATTTCCTTTAGCCGATGGAAGTCCTCCCGATCATCGGCCTCCACCCGACTGTTCTCATTTGGATCGGTTCGGGGGTTCCCCCAACGGACTGGAAACCCCCAAGGGGCAGAGGACGACGTGAAGAAGAACTGGTTCTTCCATCCGTGAATGGATGTTGGAAGACCAGTAATGAAAGAGAGCCCTTTCCGAGGAATGAAGTACCACCACCCTCGGGCTTTAGGGTGAGGGCGGAGGACAAAGAAAACTCGGAAAAGAGAGATCCGAGGTTCGGTCGGCAAAAGCCGACACAGGAGGGCGAAGCTGACTATCAGCCGAACCGAGTTCGGCGCAAGTTGTGCCGGGCATAACCCGTAATAGTCCAGAACGTTCCGGACGAACTCCGGAATCGGGAATCGAAGGCCGGCCCGGAGATCCTCCAGATAGAAGGCCACCTGACCCTCGGGCGGGCTATTAACCCGACCATCGGCGCCAGGGGCGAACAGCCGAATCTGCTCCGGGACGCAGTACTGCTCCCGGAGCCGATCGACGTTCGGCCCCGAAAGTGAAGAAGCCTCCACCTCCGGGGACGACCGAGTGTCTTCGGTCGGCTCTCCCGACCGACTACCTCGTGGGGACGTCCTAGCCATGAGCTCAAAGAAATGGCAAGGAAGAAAGGAAAAAGAAAGAGGAGGAAGGCTACTCTAGCCCTTGGAAGGAAAGAGTCGCAAATGGGAGACAGAGCGGAGAAGTACCTGGAGCGGAGGCTCAAGTGGGCAGAGTCTCGACTGTAAAAATGAGAGGGGTAAAAAATCATGTGGGGGTAACTTTGTATATATAGTGCTCCCCAACGGTCGAGATGAAGGCACGCCCAGCGAAGACTCCCCAGATTTCGCCGCGTGGCATCATCAGGGCCGTCCAACGATCCAACGGTTCGACGCACCCCCCTTCAGATTGCGCCACGTCGCCTCCATCTGCTCCACCGAACGCGAACCGATGGCCACACGCGACGTTTTGTCTTCCCGATGGGACACGACGGTTCCACTTCCCGATGGGACATGACACCTGGCACCGGTTTTATCGCTGACACCAGCGGGATACCCGGCACGGCGGGACGTCCGGCGCCGACCGACACCTGATGCTGATGGGACGAGACGCCTGGCGCCGACTGGATGTCGGGCGCCAGCAAACCTCTCGATATTTATAGGGCGCCAGACACCGTATCAATCGGCGGTACGGTCGGATCCTCGCGTACGACAAATCCACTCCTAGTCGCCAGCTCACCACCCGACTTAGGAGTGGAGGGGGGCAACTGTTGGGGGATACCCACCGACCGACCGACCGACTATCGGAGGGTCCGACCGGCTGGCGGCCCGACTGACCGTCTCCGACTGGCCAACTGACGGGCATATCGACCGATCGACTATCGGAGCGCCCCGACTGAAAGCCGGGAGTGCCCGACTAACGGACGCTACTGACGGCTTTTCAATGGCCCAGTCGCCGACTGGAGGTATGTCGGGCGTATCCCTCCCGACCGACCAAACCCAGAGGCCGACTCACATGAAACTCGCCGACTGACGGAGGAACCCGACTCCACTCTGCTGGCCACCGACCAAGGGTCGGCCGTCTCCTCCCATCGCCGTACAGCCGCCAGACCTTGTCAGCTCTGACACGGACATGCGGCACAGTTCCCCAGGGGCATTGTCCCGCCGAGAGCGAGGTCAACCCTGGTGATTAGACGGCCACACGGCGACATGACATTTTCACGGCGGCTCTGACAGTCTACAGTGAGTTGACAGTTCCTCACTTGTCCGCGCCATTAATGATGGCGCCATACCGCGCTCCACTATATATATCGGGGAAGGCAACAGTGCAAAGGAGGATCCACTCGTCTCTCCCACATACGCAGGCTCGCTCCTCTCTCTTCCTCTCCCTCTCTCCTTCTCAGAGCTCTCTGTCTGCATTTCACTGTTGCCCAGTCACCTCTCTGACTTGACCGTCGGAGGGTCTCCGCCGGAGCCGCCTCCGGTCAGTGCGGACTTCCTTTTGCAGGTGCACGCTTCCCGGCGATCGGGCGACGAGGCGATTGGCCGCAACAGATACAAAGAATCTTGTAGGAAGTGGAAGCTTTGGTTCTGTGTTTAAAGGAGTGCTGAGGGATGGGGTGGCAGTTGCGATCAAGGTACTAAATCTTGGACGAGAGGGGCTTGGAAGAGTTTTGCTGCTGAATGTGAGGCTCTGAGAAACGTGAGGCACCGAAATCTGGTGAAGCTGGTGACTCTGTGCTCGAGCTTGGATCATGGACAAAATGACTTCCGGGCTCTGGTGTATGAGTTCATGGGTAATGGAAGCCTGGAGGATTGGATTAGCGGTAGGAGAAGGCGTGAAGGTGGTGGGGGCTGAGCGTTGTTGAGAGGTTAAGTATTGCTATTGATGTTGCGAGTGCTATGGATTACTTACATAATGACTGTGAGACCCAGGTGGTGCACTGTGATCTCAAGCCGAGCAATGTGCTGTTGGATGGTGACATGACTGCGAAGGTGGGAGACTTTGGGCTGGCCAGGTTGCTTGTTGAGAAGCCTGGAGGCAGGAGTCGATAAGCAGCACGCATGGCTGAAAGGGTCTATCGGGTACATACCACCAGGTCTCTCTCTCTATCACATACAGTATAAGAATTAATATTATAATCAAATGATGCATGAACTAATGAAGAAATAATTGAGGATATGAAAGTTTATTTATTTATTTATTTATTCAGATTAAGAGAGGCTAAAACCCACCTTCTTTCTTTTACCCGTCTCATCGATTGATGAATAGCTGCTACGGAATTATTGACCTTCACTTCGCAAGTGGCAACCGGCAAGTCTGCACGGGATACCGTCTTAGCAAACACCCAGCGGTAAAAAAATAAATATTAAAAAAATTAGATAAGCCATAAAAGAATTAACAATGTATTTTTTTTTTCAATTTGATTTAAAAGAATTAACAATGTTTTTTCTTTCAATTTCATTTATACTGTCACTATTTGCAATTTAATTACCACCCATGCACGATATATCAGTGCGTGACTTGCGCACGTGAATTGCTTACGGTTAAAATGGGTATTACATGCACATCTCTTGGATGTAGCGATCACAAAGAGGGTAAAAGAAAAGATTTTAAAACAATATTCAGCTAAATATCGATTAAAATGATCGGATATTTATCTCCTTTGTACAAATATTTAAATCTGTTTTCTTTCCCTTCCCAAGAAAAAAGTATTCGGTTTGTTACGTGTATCATCGGGCAATCTCTTTTCTTCAATTATCATGATTAAGTGCTCCCTTGACATGGTTCGCAGAGTACGGATTCGGTGGAAAACCTTCGACAAAAGGCGATGTTTACAGTTACGGTGTCCTCCTTTTAGAGCTGGTCACGGCGAAGAGACCCACCGATGAAAGTTTTGCGGGAGGCATAAGCTTAGAGAAATGGGTACGAGCCGCATTCCTTGGTGGTACGATGGATGTCATAGACGCTGAACTCCGGGAAATGAAACCCGTTAATCATGAAGGCCTGCAAATAAGTCCAGAGAAACAATTCGAGTGCTTGGTCGCGGTGCTTGGGGTCGGATTGTCTTGTGCCGCCGAATCCTCTCAAGCTCGAATTACCATGCGTGATGCACTTCATCAACTGAAGGGCATCAAAAAAACTTTGATGAAGCCTCGTGTTGCCTTTGAAGTATAGGTTTTTTTTTTTTTTCTTTTCTTTTTTCTGGTTTTGGGAATCGAAGTATTGGTGATGATTATTAATTCTTTTTTTGGAAAGCATAACACTGTATTAAACTGAGAGTAAGAGTGCAAAAAGCACCCTGTAAACGGGCTACATTGAATGCAAACTGAGCCCATTACAGGTACCTGTGATAGAATTACAACAACAACAAAAGATAAGTTTTTTTTTTTTGTTTTTTGATGGAAAGGAGACTGAGGGCCGGCCTTAGTCACCAAGCTTTATTGCATGAAGAAATATGGTACAATAAAAGATGAAGAATCTACAACAGAAGAGGAGCAAGAAACCATTGAGGAGCAGAGGCCGTCCTAGCAAACAAAAGCAAAACAGAGGAGACTCTGAAAACAGAGCTCAATAACTCCCATGCCCAATGCTTCCATGAGATACCATAAAATGCAGATTCTTCAAGAGACAGCAAGACAACAAGGTAGTCGATACTCAAACGAATCTACCGGCTGCTGAAGCAACGGTTGAAGCTTTCTCCAAATTATTTCTTGGCTATCTTGAATTTTTGGCCTGTAGATGTGGAACCAGCTATGAAAATATTAGAGAATCTTTGGAAGTACTGCAAACTTAGAGCAATGTTTCTTCCTAAAGATTCTTGCGTTATGCTCCTTCCAAACTTCCCAACAAATAGCGACAAGGAGTTGATCAGCAACTTTTCTAATTGAGGCACTAAATTTTCTTTTCCTCCAAACAGTCCACAAATCATATAAATTTAAAGGGTGACTAGTGATGTTCAGATTCACAAGCAGATCCGTCCAGATCCCACGCACGAAGGAGCACCTAGTAAGGTGATAGGAGACGGTCTCAGAGTTGGATCCATATAGAATACATCTGGAGTTTACTTGCCACCCTTTTTTCACCAAAATTTCAACAGTATGGAGTCTATTTCGAAGCACAAGCCACAAGAACATCTTAATCTTTTCAGGTATAGCAGCTTTCCAAATCACTTTATAGTATGGACATACAAATCCTCCATTGTTGATTGAGCCATAAAATGAATCCATAATGAATAGCCCACTGGTAGTGAGCTTCCAAGAAGGGACATCAGCAATTCTAGATGGCTTGATGTTGGCAATTCAGGTTTTGAGAATGCAAAGTTGTCTATATTGGATAAGAGATAGCGGTCCTCTAATTTTAATCCTCCAAGACGAGGATCTCTTTGACCATTGTAAAGCCACGGAGCAGTTTTGCTTAACCAATGGGTACAAATCATCAAAGAGAAAAGCAAGAGGTGAAGGACCACACCATTGATCCTTCCAAAAATAAATTTTGGGTTCCATCACCAAGCTTGAATGAGAGACAGTTCCAGAAAGCATCGAGATGTTTACATACATCCTTCCAGATTGGAGATATTTTTTAAAGATTTTTTTTGATCTCAAACCAAATGTTTTCTTCGTGTAATAGGCATTTTTAATTTGCTTCCACCGTGGAAAGGTAGATCCAACAGTAAATTTCAAAGCCCATTTGGTTAAGAGGCCAAGGTTAACATCGCTCTAAGTTTTTAATTCCTAGACCATCTTGTTTCTTTGATCTATAAATTGAGTCTCAATTCACCGAGCAATGGAATCCACTAACCTTCTCTTCCCCCTTCCATAAAAAAGCATGGTGAAGCTGATCAATTCTGGATAGAACCCATTTAGGAGTCTAATATCGACATGAAGTAAAGCAGTAAGAATGATAAAATAGAGTTAAGGATAACTCTACCACCCAAGATAGGTGCTTACCCTTCCAAGATGCTAATCTAGAATTAACTTTTTCCAACAAAGACAACCAACAATGCTTTGAGGGTTTTTTCTAAGATAGGAGATAGGCAGCCCCTTTCTTGCAATTCAGCCTTTTTTTGCAATTCAGCCAAGAGGCGAAAAGGAAAGCTTCAGAGTCTTGCATGTTTAAGCATATAATCAAGTTTTTATGGAAATTGATTTTGAGACCAAAGCTCCCTTGAAGGCCAAAAGAATTGTCTTTCGTAGCAAGAAAGCTCATTTTCTTCCCAGCACAGAATAGAAGCGTATCATTAGCGAATTGAAGCCCTTTAATATCTCGAAAAGCAATGTTAGTACCAATGCACTTAATCAAACCAATAGAACTAGCCTTATTAAGCAAGTTAGAAAGCACATCAATAACGAGGATGAATAGTGCCGATGAAAGAGGGTCACCCTGTCTTAATCCTTGTTTGTAGTTGATCCAATTATCTGGCTTTCCATGAACAAGTATTACAACAAAAAAAAAGTTGTACAGGGTGAACAGCAACACAGTGAAATATATGCACATAAATCTGAACATAAGAGTGACAACTTGAAGCCACAAAACCTGTTGACCATTAGGATGACAACATAGGGCTCCATAAAGCTGAGACAGAGAGCCAACCTGACAATAGAATAAAATGAAAACTGCTGATCCCACTGCAGCTTGATAAGAATAACAGCAACTATATACATAGAGTAATAATAAGAAACCAAGAAGGCGCTGGCATAAGATCAACAGGCCTTACAACAATGCAAGCTGGATAAACAGTAAGCTATATGCAAAAAACAGGTGGTCCAGAGTGAATCAAGATGCATATGAATCCAAAAAGCATAACACTGGTAATCATGCACATCCTGACAATGAGAGGCAATGAAGAACAAGTTGATTCTCCTGTCTCCATTCACATCATTCGATGTATAAGATTCCATCAGCATATGAATTAGTTCAGATGGGTTCCCACCATTAAACCAATAATGGAGTATATTGACCATTCTGTAACTATGCAACCAAAATGGAGTACAGTGGCACTGCAGAATTATCTTAATTGTATAGGCAATAGTGCCAGGCTGATAATCAACCACACTTAAGCACAGGTAAAAGAGCCTCAAAGTAGGCCATATCAAGCTGTTGATGTGAATGACCAAAACCACAAGGAATAAATATAAAACAAAGATATATCTCGTACAGAAGAAGCCAGGGTGGACATCCTGTGGCATTGTGAAGGCATGTATAACCGATATTCTCTACTTGACAAGATAAGAATGCTCCACCCACTGAAAAAAATCGGCAACACCAATGCCAGTAGCATATGAAATCAAACTGATATATGAATGATGCCTCCAGATAACATATATCATGAAACAGATGGCTTGATAGATGGAGCAAAACACATTAAAAGAGAGAGTCCAAATTATGCAGAAAAAATAGTATGTTCTTATGAAAGAATACCCATAGAAATCCATAAAGCAATCATCCCCACAGAAAGGCATTGAAACAAAAGATGTTCACCTTATACGGCCAAGAGATGGGATGAAAACCAAAGGTGAAGACACATTATGAGGAATGGACGCAAGTAAAATGGCTCCATCTGTGGTAAAGATCAAATTGATGGAAAGATATACAGTAGTAATAACTGTGTGCCGATACTTCTGGAACATTTAATACATATGTGTAACAGCCCAGGTTTTTGGGCCTGTAAACCCTTGATGGCCCAACGACAAAAAAAAAAAAAAAAATTAACGGAAGGAGGAAGACTCCTAATCGGAGTCTTCTTCCTCTCTGTTTTCGATGAAATCGGACTCAAGGAGTCTGGCTAGGGTAGAAGACCTTCTCTATAAAACCCTCCTTCCCTCCCTTAAGACTCTCCACCGGCGATCTTCGAGCTTGATCTCTTGATTTCTTCCGTTGAAGCCGTGACCTCTCATACTCATGCTCGTCAGAAATTGGAGCCGACGATGCTGCTGAAGCTTGAGGTAAGCCCTTCTCCTCCTTCCTCTCTTCCTTCCTCTTCTTTCCATGGCTTCGTGCACCCTCGCCAGCTTTCGGGATTGTCGAAAAATCCATGAAAAAGAGTGAATCCTGTTTTGCTCTGTTTCGGGATTGTCCAGAATACTGCAAACATTTATAGATTATCTATTTTATCAAAAGAGATGCATCATCATATGTTAAATAAGTGAAACAATTTTATTCAACGATTGTTTCATATCTTATCTTTCCATTTTCTTCTATTATCACATCATCTTTAATCCTTTTCTTTTTTTGGCTTTGGCTTTGGACTACCAGGATCATGCGACGATCTTTTATTCGGATCGATTTCTGTGATTTTCCTCGGATCGAAATATTCATGATCTTTCTCGGATCAAGGTGGCCATGATCTTTCTCGGATCAAATCATTCATGATCTTTCTCGGATCAGATTCTTCATGATCTTTCTCGGATCGAATTCTTCCACACATAAGCCTGTGGGAGGCTGTCCCAGGCATAAGCTCCTGGCAGGCTATTCCACATGACAAGGTCAGTCCAAACCATATTTCTCTTTCTTTTCATTTTCATGAAATTATAATATTTGACTTCATTAATCAATTCAAATTTTGCAGTGTAATAAATATATCATACCCATATAATCATGCCATCAATCGCTGATACATATGTATTGATATAACATACTCTTGCTCAAAATCACATAAATAAATAACAGTGTCTCAGATATAACAATTTCATCGATCTCAAATTCAATGATGCAAAATCAATGAGATAAAACCAACGGTAAAATAACATATATAATAATGATCATATACCCAATGATAAAATAACATATATAATGATGATCATGTACAGAGATTCTTACCTTTACCGATGACTGATCCAAGCACCAAAAATCAAAGTTCTTCTTTGATTTATGAATGTCTTTAACAAAATAATCCACTCGATATCATATGTAGACAATTATCTCTTCATAACCCTAATCAATATAAAAATCGTATATGGAGAAAATTATCCGATAATCAATCCTAATAACACAAATCTAGGACCTTCTCAGGATTAACCAAAATTAGGATTTGTCTAAGTATCTGAATCCTCCACTGATCCATAAGAATTCTAGAGAGAGAAAATCCATGAAGAGAGAGAAAATTCTAGAGAGAGAAAGTAGAGAGAGAAAGTGAGAAGAGAATCTTCGTATCCTTCAAATAAGATAATCATGATCGAGATCATCAGAGGTCCTATCAGGGTGACTCAATATGAATCAAGTGTTTTAAATTTCGAATAGGATCGGACTGGGATCAGATCTACTACACGAATTTCAGAGCAATCTCAGATCATCTTATTTTCATCTCAAGTTTATCCTAGGGTATGTCATACAATCAAAGAGAGAGTAGAAAGATTCTAGAGAGATAAAATCCACAAAAAGAGAAAAAGATCTGGAGAGAGAAAATAGAGAGAGAATCTAGAGAGAGAAAATCGAGAGAGAAGGTAGAGAGAGGAGAGAGAAAAGAGGAAGAAAGGAGGGAGAAGAGAGAGAAAAAATTCTCCCTCTTTTTTTTTTATTTTTCTTTTTCTCTTTCTCTTTTTTTTTCTTTTTCTTTTCCTTTTTTTCTTTTCTTTTTCTTTTCTTTTCCTTCTTCTTCTTCTCTTTCTTTTCTTCTTCCCGGGCTTCCTTTGGGCCGAAACAGGGGACCGGCAAGTCCCCTCCTTTTGAGTTCCGACCGACGGCGTAGCCGGTATGGGGCGGCCATCGGCAGGAGGGGGGGCGACTCGCCGACAAGAGAAGGGCCAAACCGATGGTCGGCGGTGACCACCGGCGTCGGAAATCAAAGAAAAATGGGCAAAAATAGAGGTTCTTCCGCAACAAAATCCGGCGACTCCGGTCATCGGCGAGCGTACACACCGGTACGGGAAGAAAAAGGGAGAAGAGAGGAAGGGGAGGAGGCTTACCTCCGACGCCGGCGAGGCTTTTCCGGCGAGCAATTGGACGGGCACAGGGATGGGTCTCCGTGGTGGTTTTTCGACGATTGTCGCCGACTGAACTTAGGATCTTCGATGGAAGGGAGAGAGGAGGATTCTCCTCCTTAAATAGAGCCAGAGGAGGGGCTCTTTCCGACTCCGATTGGGAGCCGGTGAGAGGAGGAAAAAGACTCCCTTCGGGAGTCTTCTCCCCTGTTTTGTTTTGTTTTTTTTTTTTTATATGGGCTGTGGGCTAAATCTGGGCCCAATTTGGGCCGGGGTGTTACATTCTCCCCCCCTTCAAATAATTTCGTCCTCAAAATTAAGTTATGTTGTTTGAGGTACATATTTCAAAGTATCCATTCTTCATGTCATTCTCAAGCTTACGATAATGTCATATACATTATTTATTTCTCATTATTTTGTTATAACAAAAATTATTTGAAATCTCAAACTCATCCCTTCTTATTGATTTCTCAATTTTTTGAAGAACTGTAATATTTTAGACTTGTATTAATATACCACCATTATTTGTCTAATACATTTCACTCGAAATTCATAATTATCTCAGACTACCCTTGATAGAAAAATAAATAAAGATCAAACATCGGGCACTCTTCTCAATCATTGATTTCTTTCTTCTTTTGACCTTCCAACAAATTTTATATGTAGACTCTCATCTTAAGAAAATCTCAATCTTCTATATCAGTCCAAGTAATAATATTAAATTTAAAAAAAATATGAGATCTATGTCAGGACATTCTAAGTTTGAACTAATATCAGAACTATCAAGCTGTTAATAAACTTAAAATATCTAAAATTTCTTGGCATTATCTACAATGAAGCAGCCTACTGACAAAAATTATCTGGCTATGATCAGATTAGATCAAAATTTATAGTATCCTTTCATTATCAATAAAATCCTTCCTTATTTGCAACTAATGTATTCCATCATAATATCTTTTGATTTAAAAAATTAATATTTTTAATCAATTTAATCCACCATGCTTTTGCTGCGCATTCTGATCTTAATTTATCAAATTATATAAGTCTATCAAAGATAAAAATATCCTCATATGTTAGATCAATCCAGGATAGATCTAATCTTCAAATTTCATATAAGACTTAGGGCAAAATTTTAAGTTTCTTTATCTTTACTACCTTCGGATATAGCATATAAAAATTAAATCTTGATCTACTTACTATATTTGAAATCATTGCATAAGTTTCATCACTCCTCAAGAATCCAACATGTCTAGAATCGATTGGAGTTAACCTTAGATTTACCTTACAATCATTTAGATAATTTCTAAATCAATCTTCCTTTTTAAAAGAATTAATTCTAACTTGACAAACTAGAAGAACTCAAGCCAACATCCTTAAGTAGAATCAACTTGATTATTTCTTATAGAGCTCCCTTCATGACAACCCTTAATATTAATCGATAAATCCATACAAAATCTTGTCCCTTGTATAAGTCATTCAAAATTTAACACTAGCAAGATGTCTTAGTTCAATTTAAAAAAAAATTCAAACTTTGACTTGAATAATTAATACACTTCATCATCTTCAACAATCACAAGAAAAATTAAAAAAAAATCTAATCCAAAGATAGTAATACGAATTATTAAAGATTTCATCATAACCTATATATCATACTCTGATAAAATAAATTTTCTTCTTTAATTTAACAACAATATCAAAATACTTTTGATCCACTTAGAAAAATAAACTTTTGACTTGAAATTCAATTCAACTTGAAAGATCAAGGAATTATATTCAGAATATGATATTTTGAGTAACCAAAGAATTCACCAAAATATGTATCTCATATTCTCATAATAAAATTCAAGTATATTTTTTCATCTAAGATTGAGTTTCATATATGATCATCTTATAGGTTCAATGCTCAAAAATATTTCTCTCTCATATGATGAAATTTCTTCTTAGACCATACCCTAACTTCCTTCTGATAAATTTAAAATTTATAATGTTTAGATAATTAACATCAAAATCAGAAAAGTTATCATGATTTCCATCCATATAAGTTTAGCATTCCAAAATCATCGAGTATACTCAATATAACATATCAATACCTCCCACTTCCTTCTAAGGTCAACTCTTCTTATGTTCAGGCCACCCTACTAATTGGAATCCAAGATATAACTCGTCAATTCTATTATAGATATCATATGCCACTTATGCATAAATTTCATCTTAATATCTATTGATTCGAAATCTAAATATTGAATCTTCTCTTTTATACCTATCATGTTCCTCATGATCATAACCTAAGTTCGGATATCACTAAAATTACAATTCTGAATAATTATAACCTTAAACTCAAATACCACTTAAATCATATTTTCTAGTGATCATAACCTAAACTCTAATATCATTATATCATACCTTTAATGATCATAATCTTAAACTCTGATATTATCAATCATACTCTATTGATTATAATCTCAAAATTTTGATATCACTTATATGATAATCCCTAGTGACCTTAAACCTGAGCTCTAGTACTGTTCTATCATATTCTCTGATATCACTCTGTCACATCTTATTGATCATGCATAAAGTTTTGATATCACTTCATAATCCCTAGTGACTTAAACTTAAGCTCTAATATCATTTTATCAAATCCTAATCACTTATATCATAATCCCCAATGATCATAACCTAAACTCTATAATTACTCTGCAATATTTAAATCACTTATATTATAATCCTTAATGATCATAACCTGAGCTCTGATACTACTTTGTCACATCCTATTGATCTTACATAAAGTTTTAATATCTCTTCATAATTTCTGATGATCTTAAACCTAAGCTCTGATACCATTCTGTCACGCTCCGAACCCAACACCCGGATCGGATACGTGATGGCCGCACACTCCTTAGAGCAAGTCCTAAAGAATATGCAAGGTCAAAATAAATCATTACAATCTTAACATCCATAACAATTAATTTCAACAATAATTCATAAAACCTGCATAATTACAATTTAAATTTCTTCAATCCTCTGATTAGGTACTATGACACTCTATCTACACATCTGCTCACCCACAATCCAATACCATAGCCAATCATAAGCATCCTGTATCTCTGAGAAGAAAAAGATAGATGAAGAGGTGTGAGCTTTACAGCTCAGTAAAAATTTTCATATCACACCAATATAATAATATAATCTGAAAATAAAGATAAACAATAACACATAAAAATCGATGTTCACTGTCCAGAATATGCAAACATTTATAGATTATCTGTTTTATCAAAAGAGATGCATCATCATATGTTAAATAAGTGAAACAATTTTATTCAACGATTGTTTCATATCTTATCTTTCCATTTTCTTCTATTATCACATCATCTTTAATCCTTTTCTTTTTTTGGCTTTGGCTTTGGACTACCAGGATCATGCGACGATCTTTTATTCGGATCGATTTCTGTGATCTTTCTCGGATCGAAATATTCATGATCTTTCTCGGATCAAAGTGGCCATGATCTTTCTCGGATCAAATCATTCATGATCTTTCTCGGATCAAATTCTTCATGATCCTTCTCGGATCAAATTCTTCCACACATAAGCCTGTGGGAGGCTGTCCCAGGCATAAGCTCCTAGCAGGCTATTCCACATGACAAGGTCAGTCCAAACTATATTTCTCTTTCTTTTTATTTTCATAAATTATAATATTTGACTTCATTAATCAATTCAAATTTTACAGTGTAATAAATATGTCATACCTATATAATCATGCCATCAATCGCTGATACATATGTATTGATATAACATACTCTTGCTCAAAATCACATAAATAAATAACAGTGTCTCAGATATAACAATTTCATCGATCTCAAATTCAACGATGCAAAATCAATGAGATAAAACCAATGGTAAAATAACATATATAATGATGATCATGTACCCAATGGTAAAATAACATATATAATGATGATCATATACAGGGATTCTTACCTTTATCGATGACTGATCCAAGCACCAAAAATCAAAGTTCTTCTTTGATTTATGAATATCTTTAACAAAATAATCCACTCGATATCATATGCAGACAATTATCTCTTCATAACCCTAATCAAGTATAAAAATCATATATGAAGAAAATTATCCAATAATCAATCCTAATAACACAAATCTAGGATCTCTCTCAGGATTAACCAAAATTAGGATTTGTCTAAGTTTCTGAATCCTCCACTGATCCATAAGACTTTTAGAGAGAGAAAATCTATGAAGAGAGAGAAAATCTAGAGAGAGAAAGTAGAGAGAGAAAGTGAGAAGAGAATCTTCATATCCTTCAAATAAGATAATCATGATCGAGATCATCAGAGGTCCTATCAGGGTAACTCAATATGAATCAAGTGTTTTAAATTTCGAATAGGATCGGACTGGGATCAGATCTACTACACGAATTTCAGAGCAATCTCAGATCATCTTATTTTCATCTCAAGTTTATCCTAGGGTATGTCATACAATCAAAGAGAGAGTAGAAAGATTCTAGAGAGATAAAATTCACAAAAAGAGAGAAAGATCTAGAGAGAGAAAATAGAGAGAGAAGGTAGAGAGAGGAGAGAGGAAAGAGGAAGAAAGGAGGGAGAAGAGAGAGAGAGAAAATTCTCTCTTTTTTTTATTTTTCTTTTTCTCTTTCTCTTTTTTTTTTCTTTTTCTTTTTCCTTTTTCTTTTCTTTTTCTTTTCTTTTCCTTCTTCTTCTCTTTCTTTTCTTCTTCCCGGGCTTCCTTTGGGCCGAAACAGGGGACCGGCAAGTCCCCTCCTTTTGAGTTCCGACCGACGGCGCAGCCAGCATGGGGCGACCATCGGCAGGAGGGGGGCGACTCGCCGACAAGAGAAGGACCAAGCCGGTGGTCGGCGGTGACCACCGGCGTCGGAAATCAAAGAAAAATGGGCAAAAATAGAGGTTCTTCCGCAACAAAATCCGACGACTCCGGTCGCCAGCGAGCGTGCACACTGGCACGAGAAGAAAAAGGGAGAAGAGAGGAAGGGGAGGAGGCTTACCTCCGACGCCGGCGAGGCTTTTCCAACGAGCAATTGGACGGGCACAGGGATGGGTCTCCGCGGTGGTTTTCCGACGATTG
Source organism: Elaeis guineensis (assembly GCF_000442705.2). Lineage (NCBI taxonomy): Eukaryota > Viridiplantae > Streptophyta > Magnoliopsida > Arecales > Arecaceae > Elaeis > Elaeis guineensis. Next base: position 19,022,247 of record NC_025996.2, read on the forward strand.
CCGCCTACTGTGCTTAGGATCTTCGGTGGAAGGGAGAGAAGAGGATTCTCCTCCTTAAATAGAGCCGGAGGAGGGGCTCTTTCCGACTCCGATTGGGAGCCGGTGAGAGGAGGACCTGTTTTGTTTTGTTTTGTTTTTTTTTTTTATATGGGCTGTGGGCTAAATCTGAGCCCAATTTGAGCCGGGGTGTTACAACTAGGATTGACAAAAATGTGACATGACCTGTTAATCCAATCCGTGTTTGATCTGTGATAAGCATGTTTGCATTTAGGCTAAACAAGTTAGTGTCATACATGGTTGACCAACTTAAATAGTTAATAATTGGACCAGATTCAGGTTCCAGCCCCTTGATCTGTTTTATCCACTACACCCATTTGATAATTGGGTTGGATCAAGTCAAGTAGGTTACATGTTTATTAAATAGGTTAATAAGTTATATAGGTTATATAGTTTAACAGATACATAGATTAATATATAGGTTAGCAAGTTTAGGATGTTATCTATTTATTAAATAGGTTAGATGGATTGCGTCGAGTTATCTATTTATTAAATATGATATGTTCAGATTTCAAATTCTAATCTATTTAATAAATAGGTTACATCAAAAATTAGAATTTTCTAATATGATCTACAATCGATCTGACTCGTTTATGATCCAATACAATTACCATCTCTAATCTAGATCTGGTTTTGGATTTGCATGTAGGAAGTTGCTTGATCAATAAGCTGGGATGCCGTTAGGAGGGATTCCTGATTGGCATTCAAAGTGCCTTTGGAAATATTTCCGACATGCAATCATGAGCGATCGTTCTGTTTGAATCTTTGACCAGGTGTTTAGTGGTGATAATTTTGGTCAATTGTATAGTGTTACAATCACTTATTGGATTTAATTTAAAATGATAGTGGAAAATGTAGACCGTAGAAAATTTTGTACAAGGGATAAAAAGGTTGCTTTGTCTTTCTTAATAGAAAAATTGAACTGAAGCATAATATGTCCTTAAATTAGTTATGCAAAGTCTGAAACAGCTTCTCTACATATGAAAGCAATCTCAGGACAAGTCCCAAAGCTTCAAGACTGCCAAACTCCTAGCAGCCATCGTTGGAAGACTCAGATTCAATTTTACATTGAAAAAAAGAGGAAAATTCAGCAACTGATTATATTCACGCAAGACACTTGTAATCCTAGCATACGCAGGGAAGAAAAAAGGATTCGATGATTGTAACTACTAGTTGAGATCCACACGCATGGCGACCAAAATTGGGTATTCCAGTGACCAAAGATTTTAAGAGGAAATCGGAAACGGCTCTAGGGAATAAGAAAAAGGATCCGATGATTGTAACTACTAGTTGAGATGTACACGCAAATGCATAGCGGTCAAACTTGGGTAATAACAGCGACCAAGTCTATAAGAGGAATCCAGGAAATGTCTCCAGTGGTTAACGATGACTCACCTAAAGTTATTTTAATTGAAAAGAGGGAACTGCTATAGATGCCTAAAGACATAGCCACCATGGCATCAAATTTGTGAGGGCAAGGCAAGGTGCATGGTAGATTAGGAGAAATCATTAGGTAGACTCGTTCTAGCGTAGACAAAGCCAATAAAAAGTTCACACATCCATTGATTGTTCATTAATTGCTAACTCGTAGGTTAGGTGCGTGAGGCCGGGACCCATGCATCAGAAAGGTCTACCTAGAAGAGTGCCACTTATCGACGAATGCTTGTGAACGCAAAAATCGTGGGTGCAACGAAAGCAATGGGACTTATCAGAGCGAGCTCTTCTTCAGTGTATGCACTGCCGTTGTTGTCACCAGTGACATTTTTTTGGTTCGTGGTGTGAAGGGGTGGACGACTCTGATATTTATTTGCATCAGCATGTTGAATAACAGAACAACACCGCTGCAAATGACGCTGGCCTTTCTAGACTCTCAAGAATGGTCGTGGTTTGCAACTAGTCTGGTACCCTGGTCCTCATTCTAGTATAGAAGTCAATATGGTGCTCCAAAGTCCAAAAGCTCATGCAATCACGGAGGCACCCAAGCCGCCACCCGACAGGCCACCACACTATATCTTGCTCCATTTCTCTCCTCGCAGATTCGCACCACCAACTTCCATCAGTTGTTTCACTAGCCTCTGTTTTCATAGTCCCTCTCTTAAACCTCCTTTCATTCACCAAAGCATATGGATGTCTCTCCTGGGCTTTCCGTTTCTACTTTAGCTTTAATTCTACTCTTACTTCCTCCATTCCCTTCAATATTTGTGGAATCCGCCTCTTTCAGCAATATCACAGACAAGGAGGCTCTACTATCTTTCAAAGCTCTTATAGCCAGTGATCCATCTGATATTCTATTTTCGTGGAACGATAGCACTACGATATGCCAATGGAGCGGAGTTCGCTGTAACAACAAACGCAGAGTCTCTACCTTGGATCTAAAAGGTCTCCAGTTGAGTGGTTCCATTAGTCCTCACATAGGCAATCTTTCTGCTCTTCAGTTTCTCTACCTACAAGACAACTATTTCACTGGGAACCTTCCTGACCAGTTAGGTAATCTGGCTCACTTGCAAACCCTGAACGCAAGCTCAAACCTCATTGGGGGCGCCATCCCTGCAAACATAAGCAAGTGCTCCAATCTCAGCACCCTCGACTTAGCTGTGAATACAATCTCCGGTAAAATTCCCACTGAGCTTGGACTGCTTTCCAAGCTTCAAGTCTTGAAACTAGACCAAAATCTTCTTACAGGAAATATCCCACCATCCATTGGAAACCTGTCATCCCTCACCACCCTGAACTTGGGCACCAACACTATCAGTGGATCAATTCCAAGTGACTTAGGCCGCCTTCAAAATCTTCAGGAATTACAGATATCGATAAATAATCTCACAGGTACTGTGCCATCATCTTTGTACAATGTTTCATCTCTAGAAACTTTTGCTTTGGCATCAAATGATCTGTATGGTGAAATTCCGAGTGATGTTGGTTTTCGGCTTCCTAATCTCTTAGTCTTTCACTTCTGCATTAATAAGTTCACGGGGCAATATCCACCATCACTGCACAACGTCACCAAGATCCAGAGCATTAGAATGTCTCATAATTTTCTTGTTGGGTCTGTGCCTCCTGGGTTAGGCACTCTCCATGATCTCACCATGTATAACATCGGTTTCAACCTATTTGTTTCCTCGGGTAGTAGCGGGCTAGATCTCATTACCTCCTTGACCAACAGCTCCAAACTTGAATTTCTTGCCATTGATGAAAACCATCTAGAAGGCGCGATCCCAGACTCTATCGGCAATCTCTCCACCAGTCTAGCAAAATTATATATGGGAGGGAATCGGATATACGGTAGCATTCCGGCATCCATTGGAAAGCTTACTGAGTTAACCTTGCTAAATATGAGCCACAACTTGATCTCTGGAGAAATTCCAGCTGAGATTGGCCAGCTTAAGGAGCTTAGGATGTTGAATTTAGCTGGAAATAAGCTCTTTGGGAAAATTCCAGCGGCCTGTGGAAATTTAAGCATGCTCATTGAGCTTGAATTGTATGGAAATGGATTGGAGGGAACAATTCCAGCCACATTCAGTGAGTTCCAGCGGTTACTGTCGTTGGACCTTTCGAGCAACAAGCTCGGTGGGATCATACCCAGAGAACTATTCACCCTCACCAGTCTCAGTTCTCTCATGAATCTATCCAAGAACTCGTTGACAGGGCCCCTGCCAGATGACATTGGAGGATTAGAAAACCTCATTGCACTGGACCTCTCAAATAATTTGCTATCTGGAAATATTTCTGACTCGATCGGGGACTGCACGAGCATGCAAGTTCTTTCCATGTCCAACAACTCTTTCACCGGCCTCATTCCTAATGCAATAGGCAACTTGAAAGGCTTGCAGAGCCTAGACCTTTCCTCCAACCACCTATCAGGGTCCATACCGGAAAGTCTGGGAAAACTTCGGTCACTTCAGTTCTTGAACCTCTCTCAGAACAATCTCCAAGGAGAGATACCGAACGAAGGCATCTTCCTAAACCGCTCTGCTGTCCATCTCGAAGGAAATGCTAAGCTTTGCATGTCATCTTTGTGCCCTCATTCCTCCAATCGAAACATTTCAAAAGCACTTCTTGTCATAATTATTGTGGCTTCAGCTGCTCTTGTGATATTCTTCCTTGTGGGTCTGTATTGGGCGTTCTTTATCAGAAGAAAACGAAGTGATCCCAAGGTTGCCACGGCAGGCTCAATTAAGGCGCAGCACCGAATGGTCTCTTATGAGGAGCTCCGTCAGGCGACCGAGAATTTTGATCCAAGAAATCTTATTGGAACCGGTAGCTTCGGTTCTGTGTACAAAGGCGTCCTGAGAGATGGAATGGCAGTTGCAATCAAGGTACTAAATCTCGCGACCAGCGGGGCTTGGAAGAGCTTTGTAGCTGAATGTGAAGCTCTAAGGAATGTGAGGCACCGCAATCTTGTGAAGTTGGTAACGTTGTGCTCTAGCTTGGATTTTGGAAACAATGACTTCTGGGCTCTGGTGTACGAGTTCATGGGAAATGGAAGCCTGGAGGATTGGATTAGGGGCAGGAGAAGGCACGAAGGTGGTGGTGGGCTGAGTGTTATTGAGAGGTTGTCAATTGCTACTGATGTCGCGGGTGCTATGGACTACTTGCATAATGACTGTGAGGCTCAGGTGGTGCACTGTGATCTTAAGCCAAGCAACGTGCTTTTGGACGAGGAAATGACTGCAAAGGTGGGGGACTTTGGGCTGGCCAAGTTGCTGGTTCAGATGCCTGAGGGGCAAGTGTCCACTACAAGCACAAATGGGCTCAAAGGGTCCATTGGGTACATACCACCAGGTCTCTCTCTCTCTCTCTCTCTCTAGTTTCTGCCACGGTAATGGAATGCGATCTCCCACAAAAAATTTCCTGAAAATATTACTATATTATTACTGTTTCGACACTATTTTTTTTATTTATATTCCTGCATATCAGTCACTGGATTTATGGTAGCTTTCCTTGTCATTATCATTACTATTATTTTTTTTTTGAGGTGGATCGGATTTTGTTACAGCTTTCTCTTTTAGTCTATACTTATGGACCGATTTTTTGATTTCTTGTTCTCTAAACGAGTCAATCTGTATGAGTACATAAAGTGGTGGTCGTTAGCTATATAAAAACATTCTCTGATCTTACAAGTATATAGACATTGATAATGATTGTCCAAGACAAGTTACAAAAAGTGATCATGTAATCTGTTGCGGCCAATCGTCTCGTCGTCCGATCACCGGAGGACGTGCACCTGCAAAAACGAGAAGTCCACACTGACCGGAGGCGGCTCCGACGGGGACCCTCCGACGGTCAAGTCAGAGAGGTGACTAGGCAACAGTGGAATGAAGACAGAGAGCTCGATCGAGAGAGAGAGAAAGAGAGGGGAGAGGAGCGAGACTGTGATTTAGGAGTCGAGAAGTGGGGGGAGCGGATCCCTTACACTGTTGCCTTCCCCGATTTATATAGTGGAGCACGGTATGGCGCCGTCATTAATGGCGCAGACAAGTGAGGAATTGTCAACTCACTGTAGATTGTCAGAGTCACCGTGAAAGTGTCATGTCGCCGTGGGGCTGTCAAATCACTAGGGTTGACAAAGCCCTAGGCGGGACAATGCCCCTAGGTGGCAGCGCCGCATGTCGCTGTCAGAACTGACAAGGTCTGGCGGTTGTACGGCGATCAGAGGAGTTGACCGACCCTAGGTCGGTAGCCAGCTGAGTGGAGTTGGGCTCCTCCGTTGGTCGGCGAGTTTTATGTGAGTCGGCCATCAGACCTCCCGGTTCAGTCGGTCGGAAAGGGCGCGCCTGACATATCCTCAGTCGGTCGTAAGCCGAAGATTGGCCGGTGATGGCATCAGTCGGTCGGTCCGACTGTCAATCGGTCGGTCGGTCCCTCCGGTCGTAAGTCGGTCGGTCGGTCCCTCCGGCCATCGGTCGGTCGGTCGGTGGGTATTCCCCAACAGTTGCCCCCCTCCACTCCTGAGTCGGGCGGTGAGCTGGCCGATGCTTTTATTTGGGCAGCAACCCTGGGCGAACAGGAGTGGATTCGTCGTATGCCAGATTCCGACCGTACCGTGGGTTGATCCGATGTCAGGCGTCTCATAAATGCCAAGCGATTTGGACGTCTAGTCGGTGTCAGATGTCACGTCGGCGTCAGGTGTCAGATGTCACGTCGGCGTCAGGTGTCAGACGTCGCGTCTTGTCGTCGTCAGACGTTACGTCGGTGTCAGGAGATCGGGCACCGGACGATACGGTGTCAGACGATCGGATATCCGACGTCGATCGTGGGAGCGCGGGGCGCTGTCAGGCGTCCCATCGGGAACGCGAATCGGCGCGGGCACATAAATGCGGAACCGCGTCCCCGCTTGCCGCGTGTCGAAGGTGGTTGGCCGGCGCTCCCCTCATTCAATATGGGCGGTGCGGCCGTCCTGGGATGGGGCGCGCCGAATCCTTAGGCCACCCGGAAGCCGCCACGTGTCGCTCATCCATGGAGCTTCGGTCGGCGCAGAGAAATCTCGACCGTCGGACGGCCCTATATATATAAGGCCATCCGGACCCAAAACCTCACTATTGCCATTTTGCTGCCGAAACTCTGTCCGGGCGATTTCTCAGTCGTCGCGGGCAGAGCTTTCTTGCTTCCAGAAGAGTTCCTCTGGTTCGTGGTCTCTCCTTCATCCTCCTCTTCTTCTTCTTCGCCTCTCCTTCTTTCTCTTCGCTTCTCCTTCTTCTTGTTCGGTTCCGGTATAATGGCCGGGAATCCGACTCGGGGTGCTCGGTCGGGAAATCCGACTGACGACTCCCGGTCGACTCCGAAAGTTGAGGTTTCCTCACTTTCGGGGCCGAATGTTGATCGGCTTCGGGAGCAGTATTGCATCCCGGAGCAGTTTCAACTATCCACCCCAGGGGCCGGCGGTCGGGTTAACAGCCCTCCGCCCGGCCAGCTGGCGCTGTACGTCGAAGACCTTCGCGCGGGTCTTCGGCTCCCGATTCCGGAGTTCGTCCGAAATCTGTTGAACTATTACGGACTCTGTCCGGCGCAGCTAGCGCCGAACTCCGTCCGTCTCATAATCAGTTTTGCGCTGTTGTGTCAGCTCTTGCCGACCAACCCTCGCATTTCTCTCTTCCGGGCCTTCTTTGTGCTCCGACCCCACCCTAAAGCCCGAGGGTGGTGGCTCTTCAACCCCCGAAAGGGCCTTTCCTTCATCACTGGTCTTCCATCGTCCATCCATGGGTGGAAGAACCAGTTTTTCTTTGTTTCTTCTCCATCCTCTTGGGGCTTTCCCTCCCACTGGGGCGTGCCCCGAACTGAAGCCAATGACAACAGCCGGGTGGAGGCGGACGACCGGAAGGACTTCCACCGACTAAAAGATATGTCGGTCCCTAAGCAGAGGGAGCTTGTTACCGAACAAGCTCTCTATGACGCCGGCTTAAGCTTGGTCCCCCGACTAGGTATCGCCCGATCTTCCGGTCTCCTTTTCATCCGGCCCTTAGTCCGGTTCTTTAATTAACACCTTTGTCGGTATCGCAGGGACACCTTCAAGAATGCGGCCGACAGACGCTGAGATTCGGCAATTCGCGACAAGGAAGAGGCCAGCATCGGGGGCCGGACCTTCGCGCCCTCCGAAGAGGCCTACTCCAGTGGCGCCGATCGTCGAAGCGTCGGTGACCGACCAATCGGAGCCCGTCATTGCGCTCGCGGCTCCGACGGCGCGTACGGAGGAGAGACCGGCAGAAGAAGCGGCCGAAGGAACGTCGGCGGCATCACCGGAGGCGGTGGAGCCGGATGTCGTTCGGAAAATCGAACATCATCCGGCGGCGTCTGTGGCCGCAACGGGGGGTGCTGGTTCTACTTCGAGCATCCCCTCGCTGCCGGTTCCGTCGGTCGGGGCGACCGATCGAGGGAAAGCCCCGATGGACCCCGCAGACGAGACAAGGTCGGGGAGCCGCTCTGTGCCGCCCAGCGCACAGTTCCCCGAAGGGGCGTCAGCGTTGGCCGACCACAACCTGGCGAGGAGGTTGTGCCAGGGGATCCTCCTCCCGGCCGACGTGGAGTCGCTGAGGTCTCGGCAAGTGACCGAGATGCTGTCCAAGTTCTATCCGACCATGGTCGAGGTAAGCTTTGCATCACCTTCTTTTTCCTTAGAGATTTTTCTCATTATGTGATCCTGACGAAGCACTTGCAACGGCAGCTAATCTACACAATGTCGGAGCTCGAGGCCGGATACCGGAGGTTCGGTAACGTCCGGGCTGCTTGGAAGGAGAAGTTGGCGGCGGAAGCGATCGAGAAGGCAATGTTGGTCGACCATCTACAGCAGTCGGCCGACCGGGAGGCCAAGTTGGTAGACGAGGTCTCCCGGCTCGGGTCCGAGCTAAGGTCGGCCAAGAAGGAGGCCAGACACAAGGGCCGGGCCGTGCGTCGTCTGCGGCACGAGCGGGATGGCGTTGCCGCCGAACTCCAAAGTGAGCGTGAGCAGCTTCGGGTTAGCCTGGAGAAGCTTGCTAAGGCTGAGGAGGAGCTTTCGATCACCCAGGCCGACGCCGACATAGCGAAGGCGGAGGCAGAGTCGGCGAAGGACGCGCTCAGCAGGGGGAAGAAGAGGCAAGGTCGGCGAAGGAGTCGGCCGATCGGGCGGTTGAAGACTTCCGGGCCTCCGACCAGTATCGGGAGGAGATGCTCGAGTCGGGCTTCGCCTCATATCGGGTGGGGTACGAGGACGATCGGGATGCGGTCCGGGCCTTGTACCCGGAACTGGACCTCAGCAGCATCGTCCCACCAGGGGTCGAGGATGAAGCCACTGAGGAGATGGTCGACCGGCCATCGGGAGGCGTCGTCGCTGCGGAGGAAGCCGTCCCGGAGGAAGCGGCGCCGACTGCCAGTCCCCCGCCGACCGAAGGACCAGCTTCAGCCATCGACCCAGCTCCGATCGTGGCCGACACACCAGTCATCCCTGATCTTCCGTCGGTCGAGGAGATCGACTCAGATGGGTGATCGGGCCTTACCGACTTTCTTTTGCTTTTTCTGTTTTTGAAATACTTGTAATCGGGCTTCGACCCGACTTTGTACACTTTCTTTGAATGAAAACTTTGAATGAAAACTTCTTCCGCTTTCCCTTTGTCTACTTCTTTCAAATGTATGGTTGAATGCCTTAGTGAGTCACTAACTTGTGTAAGTCGCTAACTCACATAAGTCGGTAGGACGTTCTGCAACTCGTGCCGCTACCAAGGTGGGGTAAGTCCCGACTTTGGATCGGCTTCTGATAGTCAGGGTTGTCAGTCGGGCGCGTCTGTTAAGTCGGGAGCCGACCGAACCTTGCAAAGGTTCGGTAGTCGGGCCTCCGCTGTCGCGTTCAGTCGAATGTCGTCCGGCGCATTGTCGGGGGAACGACAACAAGTCGGATCCCGATGCTCTGGCGTCGGGTATTCATGCTGTGTCTTTCGATATATGGTGGTAAGCCGAATATCGTCCGTCCGGCCGTGGCTCGGTCGGTAGGTAGTAGATGCGACTAAGGTCGCGTTGTGCGATAGACGGTGGTAAGCCGAATATCCTTCGACCGACCGTAGCCTGGTCGGGAATCGCGACGTCAGTCGCGTAGGCATTTCGCCTCTCTTTGGTCGGGGCCCGATCAGCTTGCTAGCCGACGGTTTGGCCCGAAAGTCCGACCGTAGAAGGAGCGTTAACTCCCGTCAACGTAGATGCATCGGTCCTAGCAAGAGTCCGATGTATCGTCGAAGGTCGAAGGAGTGTAACTCCCGTCCATAAGGGTGCATCGGTCCTTGTAAGGGTCCGATGCGTTACCGTCGATAAGGTCGTCGGCTCCAGGTGGATACTAAGTCCGCATTGGTATGTCGGGGCTTGGCCTTAGTGAGCGCCGATCATTAGTCGAAGAGTTAAAACTCCGAGATTTCAAACCGAATTTGTATTCCGGCTATCGAATTACAAAGTTTATGGATAGTACAACTTCAAGTTGTCGGCATTCCAAGTTCGGGGAATGGGTTTCCCCTCAAGGGTCTCCAGTCGGTAGGCTCTCGGACCATAAGTGTCTGCTACCTTGTAGGGTCCTTCCCAGTTTGGAGCCAACTTCCTTAGTCCAGGGGCTTCGACACTTCTGCCTTCCTCAAGACCAAGTCGCCAGGCCTGAAGAGCTTCGGTCTGACCTTGGCGTTGTAATACCGAGCGACCCTCTGTCGGTACGAAGCCATGCGAATTTGAGCCTCGTCTCGCAGTTCGGGGAGGAGGTCTAGGTCGGCCCTCCGACACTCGGAGTTGCCCGGCTCTTGATACTGCTCGACCCTTGAAGATGGCAGTCCAATCTCGAGCGGGATCATTGCCTCCGTCCCGTAGGCCAGGCTGAAAGGCGACTCCCCGGTCGGAACGCGGGGGGTCGTTCGGTAAGCCCACAGAACGGAGCCTAGCTCGTCGACCCAGAGGCCTTTGGCTTCGTTTAGTCGGGTCTTGAGTCCGTGGAGCAAGGTTCGGTTGGTCACCTCGACCTCGCTGTTGGACTGGGGGTGCCCGACTGAAGTCAATCGGTGCTTGATATGGAACCTGGCGCAGAAGTCTCTGAAGTCCTGGTTGTCGAATTGCCGTCCATTGTCGGTGATGATGGTGTGCGGCAATCCGAACCTGAAGATGACGGATTTCTGGATAAAGTCCTCCATCTTCCGCTCGGTGATCTGCGCCAATGGTTCGGCCTCCACCCACTTGGTGAAGTAGTCGATGCAGATCCTCCACTTTCGTTGGCTTTTTTGACCATGACAACATTGGCGAGCCAATCGGGATACGTGGATTCTCGGATGAAGCCCGCTTCGAGTAGCTTGTCCACTTCTTCGTCGATGGCCCTCTGTCTCTCTGGAGCGAATGACCTTTTCTTCTGCCTCACCGGCCTCATCGTCGGGTCGATGTTGAGTCAGTGGGTTATTGTTTCTGGGGGAATGCCTGACATATCTGCTGCCGACCAAGCAAATATGTCGGCATTGACCGTCAGCAGCTCCGTCAGTCGTCGTCGTTCGGGGTCGGGCAGTCGGGACCCGACCCAAATCCTTCGATCCGGATTTTTCGCTATCGGGACCGCCTCGAGCTGCTCGGCCGGCGAACCTCGTTCTTCCTCCTCCCGCTGGTCCAGCTTGTCGATTGTCAGGGAGCCCCTCGACTCGTCGCTTTGAGCGGAGATCTGGAAGCATCGTCGGGCGAGCTGTTGATCCCCGCGCATCTCTCCGACCCCATTTTTGGTCGGGAACCGAACGAGAAGATGGTACGTCGAGACGATCGCCTTGAGGGCGTTCAGTCCGGGTCGTCCAAGGATGGCGTTGTAGGCCGAAGGAACTTGGACGACCGCGAAAGTTAAGTGGACCGTGCTTTGCCGTGGTTCGGTGTCGGCCGTCACGGGCAGGGTAATTTCTCCCTCTGTCGTGACGGCGTCTCCGGCAAAGCCGATCAAGGGCATGGAGACCCTCTTAAGTCGGTCAGTTGACAGTTGCATCTGGGAGAAGGTCGAGTAAAACAAAATATTTGTCGAACTTTCATTATCAACAAAAATTCGTTTTACATTATAATTTGCTATTGTCGCCGACACAACAACAGCATCGTCGTGGGAGTTTGGATGCCCCGAACGTCATCCTCCGTAAAGGTGATTACGTCGTCCGGGCGTGGCTTTTTCGTCGGCTCCCCTCCCGCAGGCGTCCCCGGGCCCAGCCGCTTGGAGATCATGTTGATGACTCCGACCGTCGGCTGATTGGTCGCCGCTTCTTCAGTCGGCTGGGGTCGTCGATCGGCAATTGGTTGGGTCGGCGGACCCTTCCGAAATTTGCCGAGATACCCCCGGTGGATGAGAGCTTCGATCTCATCCTTCAGCTGGATGCACTGCTCGGTGTTGTGGCCATGGCCTCGATGAAATCGGCAGTACTTCCGACGGTCGAGGCCTTTTGCCTTCAGAGGCGGAGGCCGTCGCAGGTATTCTTCCCCCTCGATCTCCATTAAAATCTGTGCACGAGGAGCGGAGAGAGGAGTGTAGGAGTCATACCTGGGACGTGCCGGCCTCGGGGTCTGTTGTCGGGGTGACTTTTGGATTCGTCGGGGTGGCGAGACCCGACTATCGGTCGGGGGCCTGCTTGGTTCGACCGGTTCCCGACCCTTCCTCCGCTTCTCCTTCGGGCCTCTGAGCTCGGCCAAACATCGGTCGGATGCTCCTTCATCCGCGCGCATATACTTGTATGCGCGCTCCAGTAGCTCGGCGTATGTCTGGGGGAGGGTCTTGTCCAGAGAGTAGGTGAATCGGGATGCCCTCAGACCCCACTTCATGGCTGAGATAGCCATGTCTTCGTTGAGGTCCCGGACCTCAAGCGTGGCCATGTTGAATCGCGCCACGAAGTGTCGGAGCATCTCATTTTCCCCCTGCTTGAGGGAGAAAAGGCTGTCCGACGTTTGCGGCGGCTTTCGGCTGGTGCTGAAATGGGCCACAAACGAGTGCTCGAGCTGCCCGAAGGAGTGGATACTTTTCGATCGGAGACCGGAGTACCAGGCCCTGGCAACCTTGCGGAGCGTAGCGGGGAAGTCGATGCAAAAAAGAGCGTCGGTTGCCCCTTGGATCGTCATGAGAGCTTTGTAGCTCTCAAGGTGGTCGATCGGGTCGGTGGAGCCGTCGTAAGGCTCCACGTGCGGCATCTTGAACCGATTGGGAATCGGTTCGTCGAGAACTAGTCGGGAGAGAGGTTGGGCGGTCTGAAAGTCGACGTCGTTCGAAGACTTCTGGCTGTCCATCTGCAACTGCGCGAGCCGGCGGTCGATCTCCTCGAATCGGCGCTCGTAGTCATCCTCCCGTCGGTGCTAGGAGACCCCAGGAGTGGAGTCTCCAGAAGATTTCGAAGGGGAGGGGGACGGCGTGCGCGGTCGCTTCTCCTTCCTTGCCCGTTCCAGTAGGGAAGGAGAAGGCTGCGGAGACCGTCGGTCATCGCGCCTTGGCCGTCCCTCTTCCTCTCCGTGGGAGCGCTGTTGGGGGCGCTCGCGCGGAGGCGACGGGAATCGGCGCGGTCGTCGGCGGCTACTCCTGGAAGGCATCGGGCGGGCCGCCGGTTGTTGCTGGAGGCTTTTGATTGCGTCCGTCAGTACGGTCATCTGCCGTATGATGGCCGCGATCTGCGCCTCCGTGGTCACTGCGGGGCGTGGAGAGCTGGGCTCCGCCGCGGACGGTGGCGGGGAGGCCTCTTCCCGACGGGAAGAGCGCCTCGCCGACCCGATGACCCTCGATCGTTGGGCTCTTGTCTTTGTCATGCTGCCCCCCTACCTGGCGCGCCAATCTGTTGCGGCCAATCGCCTCGTCGTCCGATCGCCGGGGGACGTGCACCTGCAAAAATGAGAAGTTCACACTGACCGGAGGCGGCTCCGGCGGGGACCCTCCGACGGTCAAGTCAGAGAGGTGACTGGGCAACAGTGGAATGAAGACAGAGAGCTCGATCGAGAGAGAGAGAGAGAGGGGGAGAGGAGCGAGCCTGTGATTTAGGAGTCGAGAAGTGGGGGAGCAGATCCCTTGCACTGTTGCCTTCCCCGATTTATATAGTGGAGCACGGTATGGCGCCGTCATTAATGGCGCAGACAAGTGAGGAATTGTCAACTCACTGTAGATTGTCAGAATCGCCGTGAAAGTGTCATGTCGCCGTGGGGCTGTCAAATCACTAGGGTTGACAAAGCCCTAGGCGGGACAATGCCCCTAGGTGGCAGCGTCGCATGCCGCTGTCAGAACTGACAAGGTCTGGCGGTTGTACGGCGATCAGAGGAGTCGACCGACCCTAGGTCGGTAGCCAGCTGAGTGGCGTCGGGCTCCTCCGTTGGTCGGCGAGTTTTATGTGAGTCGGCCATCAGACCTCCCGGTTCAGTCGGTCGGGAAGGACGCGCCCGACATATCCTCAGTCGGTCGTAAGCCAAAGATTGGCCGGTGATGGCGTCAGTCGGTCGGTCCGACTGTCAATCGGTCGGTCGGTCCCTCCGGCCGTAAGTCGATCGGTCGGTCGGTCGTTGGGTATTCCCCAACATAATCTTTTTTTTTTATGGAAATCGTGTAGTTTATATTTCATCAAAAAAATCATATATATATAGTTTATATTCATCTGCATGTCAACCTGTAGTTATCCTAACCGAACCTTAGGTATGATTCAACTCTGATAGCTTTTATTCAAACTGGGTCTTCCAAATCTCTGTACTTCAAAATTTTTTTCTTTTAACCACATATTTCTTAAATGAATGCGCACATTGTTACATCCTACTAGTATTGCTAATGGATGCACACATACCACATTCAATGTTCTTAAACGTAGTTACAAGATTAGGGGTCTAATAGTCCACAAAATACAAAGAAAATTTTTCTGAAGAAATAGATAGCCAGTTTCTACAAATTCATTAATTTGCTGCAAATTCAATAATTGAGTATCCCCTTTTCATATGGTAAAATTCCCTTCAGATAGTGAATATATTTTAGCATTTTAATGGAATTTTTCTCCACTAATCATGTTAATTTGCAACTTTGTAATGGTATATATGCAGAGTATGGATTTGGTGGAAAGCCATCAACCAAAGGCGATGTATACAGTTATGGCGTCCTTCTCTTGGAACTTCTTACAGCGAAAAGCCCCACTGACGAAAGCTTCGTAGGAGGCATGAACTTGGAGAAATGGGTACGGGCTGCCTTCCCGAACCGCACGATGGAAGCTATAGATGCTCATCTCATGATTAATGTCATTACCCACGAAGGACAGCAGATAAGCCCAGAGAAACAAGCCGAGTGCTTGGTCTCGATGGTCAGTGTCGGACTATCTTGTGCCACAGAATCAGCTGAAGCTCGGATTACCATGCGTGATGCTTTTCATCGATTGAAGGGTGCTAAAAAAACTTTGCTTAAGCCTGATGCTGCTAACGAAGCATAGGTGATGAAGCACAGATCGTGATGCATCACTGAACGCTATTCAGTGCTTGATGCCTGCCATTAAAAGATGGATGGATGTCAAAGAAAACGATATATAATGGCGACCATCAAGCACTGCATAGCGCTCTGTGATTCAACTCACACTACGAGGGATCCTAACTCTATATAATGATGGCTGCTTCCTACATCAAGGTGCAAGCTTAAGGGTTTACCTGCTACTATCAACAAAACTTGTAGGTTTCATATGACGAGTGTCACGAGTTATCATATGTGAAAATCCATGAAGTGTAAATAGCCAAGGGTTTGCAATGGATTAAAATAAATCACTCCAACTATGTAGAAGTTATACCTCTATAACGTGGGCCGTGTTTGTGCCATCCTATTGGAATGTAAAATTAACGAATCCTTCAGCTACATCTGCATGCTAAGAATGTTGCCAAGATCTAACCCGCAATGTTCCAGTTGCTGCTTTAGGCTGTGTGAGTCTGGATTTTTTTGCCCCCTCCCCTTTCGATACCATTTTTTAATGCTTTTTTTTGGGTACAATTGCCACTGGGCAGCAGAAAACAGAGAAACTAAAGAACTAAACACATAAAAAAGAACTAAGGAAGTCTAACATAAGCACAACCAAAAGCATCAGAATGCAAAATTTGAGCAAAATCCGAGTGAGGATAAATTTGAGTGACGAGTGGGAAGACCATCACGGCTAGCTGATACGCCCACTTGAAAATTTACCCAAAATGACTTATATTCTGTGTGGTGAGTCCTTCTATAGATTTATCAATAATGATGGTCTTATTTGCCCCTATTTCGGAGTTATTTAAAAAGCTGCCATTTTATAGAAGATAAGGAATTTTCTTTAGCTTGTTCTTCGAAACAAGCTTCACATGGGAGAAATTCTTGGTAAGAAAGGATGGCATGTTAATTTTCAATATGCTCTATGTAGTGCTAATTCAGAATCCATCTTCTATCTTTTAATTAAATGCCATTTTGCCCGAAATATTTGGATGACACTAAAGATTCAGCTTAATATTAGAGGATGGCCTGCTACGTTACATGATCTTTAAATGGATTGGAGGCAAAGACTGATTGATGCTTTAATTAGGAGAGCAGTGGATCAACGAGTGGCGTCTTTGTGTTGGAAAATTTGGCATGAGAGAAATGCACGTGTTGGATAATGTGCTAATTTATTTTATTTAATATACTTGGACTTGAATTAATTAAGTCTAGTTAAATGTATGTGGTTAGCATTTATGTGGCTGAGTTTTTATCCCGTAGATGTTTTAAAAATAGAATGCTGAAACTTTGTAGAACGTTAGAAAATTCAGAAAGCCAATGAAAAAATAGAAGTTGAACAGCCATCTCCCTTCTCTTCTTCATCTTTGCATCAAAAATACCAAAAAATAATCTGAAAAAATATAGAAATCACTCCAACAAATTGGTATTAGAGCAGTGATCCAAGGCAGAGAAGGTGAAAATAGGAAGAAAATTTTTCAAGAGGAGTCATGGCTTCAAGTTCCAGCAGCACGCTGTCTGCAACGACATTCAGTAACATTAATGTTCCAGTATTTGAAGGAGAAAATTATGAGTTTTGGTGTGTAAAGATGGAAACTTTGTTCTTGTCTCTTGATGTTTGGGAGTTCATTCAAACGGGATATGAAGAACTCGACTCGTTGGACGAGTTAACGCCAACACAACGAGAAGAATTGAAAAGGAAGAAAATTATAGATGCTGGTGCTCTTGGGATGTTACAAAGAGGAGTCTCACCCTCTATTTTCCCAAGAATCATGAGAGCCAAGAAAGCCAAGGAGGCATGGGAAATTCTTCAACAAGAATTTCAAGGAGACAAGAAGGTAAGGGCTGTGAAACTTCAATCCATGAAAAGAAATTTTGAAAATTTGAAAATGAAAAAGAATGAGACATTGAATGAGTATTTTACTAAATTTATGGAGTTGGTGAATCAAATGAAAAGTTATGGTGATTCGATTGATGATCGTAGAATTATTGAGAAGATTTTGATTACTTTACCTGAAAAATTTGATCCTGTTGTGGCTGTTATTGAAGAGGCTAAAGATTTATTTGAGTGTTCAAGAGTTGATGGGCTCGTTGAAATCTTATGAGCAAAGATTGGTGAGGCACTCTGAAAAATTTGTTGAGAGTGCATTCCAGTCAAAGGTCAATATTACATCCAAAGATCATGAGAAGAAGCCATCAACTCAAGATTCTAGAAACAAAGGCGATTCTTTTAGAGGTGGCAGGTTTGCAAGAGGAAGAGGAAGATGTAGAAATTCAAGAGGAAGAGGTAGTGAAAGCTTTGATAGAAAGTTCAACAATGACGGCACTTCAAAGTGGTGCAATATTTGCAAGAAAAGCAATCATGATGAGAAGGATTGCTGGAACAAAGACAAGCCTCAATATTACAATTATAACAAATTTAGGCATATACAAAAAGATTGTCGGTTTAAGAATGAACAACAAGCCGGTTTTATGGAGGAAAAAGAAGAAGAAGGAAGTCTCTTTTATGCTTGTCACAAGGGATCCAAAGAAGACAAAGATCAAGGTTTGGCATCTAGACAGTGGGTGCAGCAACCACATGACAAGTGATGAAGGTGTTTTCTTAGACATGGATCATTCTATTAGATCAAAGGTCAGGTTGGAAAATGGAGAAGATGTGGAGATCAAAGGAAAGGGCAGCATTGGTGTTGAAACCAAGCAAGGAAACAAGGCCATCCAAGATGTATTCTATGTATCAGACTTGGATCAGAATTTATTGAGCATTGGACAGCTTCTAGAGCATGATTATGTGCTGCATTTTGAAGGCTTGGAATGCTTTTCTGATCAAAAAAGGCATCTTGTGGCTGCAGTAAAGATGACTAAAAATAGGAGTTTTCCTCTCCATCTCAAGTATGTGAATGATATGGCGTTTTCAGCCAGGGTGAAAGATGATTCTTGACTATGGCACAAGAGGCTTGGACACTTGAATTTCACAAGCCTTAAGATGCTTGCTGACAAAGATATGGTGTATGGGTTGCCAACAATCAAAGAGAAGTAGGAGATTTGTGAAGGTTGCATCCTTGGAAAGCATCATTGTCAATCTTTCCATAAGAGGCAGCTTGGGGAGCCAAAGATATACTGGAACTAGTGCATACAGATGTTTGTAGCTAGGGTCGATTATGATTCTCATATAAAATTAATCAAAAGTAAATAATTTCATAGATACGGAATTATGAAATGTCAATCTAAGATTAAGAGATCAAAAAAATTTATTATCTTGCAAATAGAAATAATCTAGTTTTGAAATACCATATAATTATTTATGTTGAAAACTCATGGAATAAGTACTTTGAGATGTAAATAATATGGAAACTTAAGGACAATATGAGGGTTATGTATTTTAATGATCGAAATCTCAAGTATGCCAAGTTTCGAGGATGAAACTTTTTTTTAAGGGGGGTAGAATGTAATACCCTGTTCTAAAATCATCAAGCCCACCTGATTGGCCCACCAAGCTCAAAAAAAAAAAAAAAAAAAATGAGAAGAAGACTCTCAATAGGAGTCTTCTTCTCCGACGAATCTCGATTGGAATGGGAGTCCTAGGACCATCGGGGTCCTAGAGCCCTCTATAAATAAGTCTCCCCCCTAAGACTCTCCATCAGTAATCTTCGAGCTTGATTTCTTCCTCCATTCTCTGATTGAGGCTGCGACCACCCTTGCTTGTGCTCGTCGAAAATTGAAGTCAAGACACCATCAGAGCTTGAGGTAAGCCCCTCTCCTCCTTCCTCTCTTCCTTCCCCTCCTTTTCATGGCTTCGCGTACCCTCGCCGCCATCGATTCATCAAAAAATTCACAAAAAGCCAAGATCATGTTTTGCTCTATTCGGCCGAGCCATCTCCCTCCCTTTTTCGACCACCAGCATCATCGTCCATGACGCCGTACCCCTAAGTTTAGACCCCCACCTCTCTACCTATTTTCTCCGAAGGTCATGACCATTGATGATCGGCCAATGATCGGAGAAAATTCAAGAAAATGGATTGGGTTCCTTATTTTCTAATTTTTTTCTAAATCTCCTACCGACCGAGCCTCACTGTCGGCGATCTCTTGCCCCCTGCTGTCGGCCGCCACTATCGGACCTCCGACCATGCCATCGCACCTCATCAGAGCACGAGCCACTAAGTCCCCCCTCGTGTCCCTCTCTGTTCGGCTAGGAAGAGAAAGAAGAAAAGAAAAGAAAGAAGAAGAAGAAAAGAAAAGGAAAAGAAAAAGAAAAAAAAGAGAATATTTTCTCTCTCTCCCTCTTTCTCCCTCTTTCCCTCTCTTTTCTCTCTCTTTCTCTCTCTAAAATTTCTCTCTTTCTCTCTTTAAAATTTCTCTCTCCTATTCTTTCTTTTTCTCTCTCTAATTGCATCACAGATCCAAGACAAATTTAAGATGAAAATAAGATGATCTGAAATTGCTTCGAAAGTCATGCAATAGATTGGATCTCAGTCCGATTCTTATTCGAAATTTATAGCATCTGATCACGGTTAATCCATATTGAGTTATCTTGATATGATCTCTGATGATCTCGATCATGATTGCCTCTTCTGAAGGATACGAAGATTCTCTCTCCACTTTCTCTCTCTACTTTCTCTCTTATGATCGACTTTCTCTCTTTAAGAAGGTCTATGAATCCTGTATCGAGTTATATTTTCATCTTCTAGGAACTCATGTTGACTCTAACAAGATGACCCAAAATCACTTTGATATATGTGCTGTATGTCAACCTCATTTGACCATATCAAACATCTTTCAAATCTATTATTAATGAACCCTATTGATTGATCTTGATCTTAATTCGATCTGTGCTTCATGATTCCTTGATCAAGTTACTTAAATCTGACCCTCAGCTCGGAGATCTTGAATTATCCTGATGTCTGGATGGTCCGATACATCCGATCAACAGTTCTCTTTTCTTATGATTTAATTTTATTATATTCATGAAATAGAAATTGATGATGATTTGATATTTTAAATAGGATTAGCTAATTCTTCTAATGAAGTCTGAAAATATAAGATGAACGAGATAAGTGGATCTTATACTCTTTATTTATTTTTAAATAATCATATTTTTAAATAAAAAATTATTATTGATGAAATCATATTTTTATAAAATAAAATCAGTATATGTGATATAAAAAAGTATATTTTATTATGAGCATTGATTTTATGAATGCGTTCTATGAAAATAGTATGATTATGAAGCATAAATTTTATTATTTTTTCTATCTATGTATACGTATATTTTAAAAAAAAAGATATAAGGATTTCAAAGGCTCTCAATAGCTATGAACAAATTTGTTCGGAAAGATCGACATCTGGAGTTAGCATCCACACGAAACATGGCCCCGTCAATGGGTATAAAGTTGGCATACGAAATAAAAACTCTGTCGATTAAGAAATATGACCCTGTCACAGGTATAATAGTGACCTTAGCATGAATATCTATGAGCAATATTTTGAAATATGACATGAATATATGAAAAGAATGATTTACGAAGCATGTTTATGAAATATTCATGATTTATGCATGCATGATTGGTTTATAATTTATTTTATTATATGTTATATGAAATACTTTATTTTGTATTATCTGTTATTTTTTAAATATTGCATTATCATGAAAAACTTATGCTTGATCCGGTAAGAAAGCGTAGATTCTACTTACTGGACTAGTATAGCTCATATTCTTTTTATTTTTTATTTTTTTACAGAGAAAAAAAGTTAGGACCGATGAAGGATTTAAACTTGAAGATCTGCGTAGTAAGCTTAAAAATTTGATAGCAGAAGTTTAGTTTATTTTATGATCACGAATTTATAGTTATTTATGAATGTTGAGATTTGGATTGATACTTACTTTTGGATTTAAATGCTCTAAACTAATATTGATTTAATTATTTGATGAATAATAAAATTGAATCTTTTATTTAATAAATTTTAGCTAATTATGATTGATTGGCTTCGTGTTATCATAGGCCCCATCCCTCGATAGCATGGCCGTGTTATGTCTCGAATTTGAGACGTGATATTTTATGATATCAGAGCTTAGGTTATGATTACTTGGGACTGTAGATTAAGTGATTAAGGTATGATATAAGTAATATCAGAGCTTAGGTTATGATCAATAAGGACTATGACTTAAGTGAGAATTAAGTATAAAGGTTATGATCACAAGAAATATGATAGAAGTAGTAGAAAGAATTCAAAGTCTGGATTTTGGATCAATAGGCATTCTAATAAAATTTTTGCATAAAGTGGAATACAAAATGTATTAAAGAATTGGATGAATTATATCTTGAATTTCAATAAATAAGGCTTGACTTAAGTATGAGAGATATTGACTCTGGAATAAAATAAGATATATTGATATGTTGTATTGAGTATACTTGTTCAATTATTATTTAGATGATTTCAAAGTTCTAAACTTGATATGGATGAAGATGGTGATGGCTTTTCAAATTTTGATGTTAATTATTTGATCATTATAATTTTAAATTTATTAGAATAAATTTGTTTAGGATATGATTTTAAAAAAAAACTTCATATAAGAAATAAATATTTTTCGAACACTGAACCTATAAGAGGATCATGTATAAAATTTGTAGAAAAATTATATATATATATATATATATATATATATATATATATATATATATATATATATATATAGTTACTTATGGATTGGATGACATGCACATATTAGTAAAATCTTTAATAATTTATATTACCATCTTTTATATTAGATTACTTGATCTTTCTTAAGTCTGTTGAAGATAATGGAGTACATTGATTATTTCAAGTCAAAGTTTAGGTTTTGGAGGTGATCTAAGGTATCTTGCTATTATCAAATTTTTGAAAGATTTATATGAGATTTTAATAAATAAACGACAAGATTTCATGTCGATTTATTTATTGATATAAGAGTCATGATGAAAGAAGCTGTCTATAAGAGATAACCAAATTGATTCTACTTACAATGGTATTGACTTGAAACCTTTTAATTTGTTGGAGGTTTGGGTTAATCATCTTATAAAGAAAGGTTAGTTTTGAATTATCTCAATTGTCAAAAAATCTAGAGTTAACTTACTCCAAATTAATTCTAGATATATTGAATTCTAAATGAGCGATGAAAGCTAATGCAATGATTTTAAATATAGAAAGTAGATCAAGATTTAATTTTAATGTGACATGCTCAAGGAATAGTAAAGATAAAGAAACTTAAAAATTTTATTCTAATTCTATTTAAAAAAAAATAAAAGGTTGGATCTTTTGCTAGGATTCATCCGATAGCCTTGGAGAATTCGATGGGTTCATATCAAAGTGCATAATAGAAGTGTGGTAGTTGAATTATACTAAAACTAGTTAAAGAAGACTAATGTAGTAAGTGATATGAACGGATATTTGATTTTTGTAAAAGAAACCACTATTAATAAATAAAAGGATAAAATTATTGATTCTTGGATTTGTTTAGATGTTGCAATACTATCTTCGATAATTGATTCTTTTATTATAGCAATGGTTAGAAGAATTTTGAACATCTAATGCTCTAGACTTTTTTATGTTTATGAAGAATAGATAGGGTCGATTATGATTCTCATATAAAATTAATCAAAAATAAATAATTTCATAGATACGAAATTATGAAATGTCAATCTAAGATTAAGAGATCAAAAAAATTATTTTTTTGCAAATAGAAATAATCTAATATTGAAATACCGTATAATTATTTATGTTGAAAACTCATGGAATAAGTACTTTGAGATGTAAATAATATGAAAACTTAAGGACAATACGAGGGTTATGTATTTTAATGATCGAAATCTCAAGTATGCCAAGTTTCGAGGATGAAACTTTTTTTTAAGGAGGATAGAATGTAATATCCTGTTCTAAAATCATCAAGCCCACCAGATTGACCCACCAAGCCCAAAATAAAAAAAAGAAAAAATGAGAAGAAGACTCTCGATGGGAGTTGTTGGGTATAAAATACCCTCAGCCGAAGTTTTCAGCAAGAAGCCAACTCCGCCCGGACTCCTACGGGAGCCGGGCTCCGTCGCCGACATCGACTACAGGACAACTCCGCCCAGACTCCTACGGGAGCCGGGCTCCGTCGCGGACATTGACTACAGGACAACTCCGCCCGGACTCCTACGGGAGCCGGGCTCCGTTGCCGACATCGACTACAGGACAACTCCGTCCGAGCTCCTACGGGAGCCGGGCTCCGTCGCCGACATCGACTACAGGACAACTCCGCCCGGACTCCTATGGGAGTCGGGCTCCATCGTCGACATCGACTACAGGACAACTCCGCCCGGACTCCTACGGGAGCCGGGCTCCGTCACCGACATCGACTACAGGACAACTCCGCCCGGACTCCTACGGGAGCAGGGCTCCGTCGCCAACATCGACTACAGGACAACTCCGCCCGGACTCCTACGGGAGCCGGGCTCCATCGCCGACATCAACTACAGGACAACTCCGTCCTGACTCCTACGGGAGCCGGGCTCCGTCGCCGACATCGACTACAGGACAACTCCGCCCAGACTCCTATGAGAGCCGAGCTCCATCGCGGACATCGACTACAGGACAACTCCGCCCGGACTCTTACGGGAGCTGGGCTCCGTCGCCGAAATCGACTACAGGACAACTCCGCCCGGACTCCTACGAGAGCCGGGCTCCGTCGCCGACCTCGACTGCCGGTAAGATCAGTCCGGACTCCTACGGGAGCCGGACTTCGCACCTGACTTTGATTGCAGGGGACTCCGCCCGGACTCCTACGGGAGCCGAGCTCCGCCCACGACTCCAACCTCAAGGGGGGCTCCGCCCGGACTCCCACGGGAGCCGGGCTCCGTCGCCAACTTTGACTGCCGGTAAGATCAGTCCGGACTCCTACGGGAGCCGGACTTCGCACCTGACTTTGATTGCAGGGGATTCCGCCCGGACTCCAACAGGAGCCGGGCTCCGCCCGCGACGTCAGCTCCAAGAGGACTCCGCCCGGACTCCCACGGGAGCCGGACTCCGCCCATGACTCCAACCTCAAGGGGGACTCCGCCCGGACTCCCACGGGAGCCGGGCTCCGTCATCAGCTCCGACTGCTGCCGAACTTCAAGCGACGGATCTGCACTCCCAAGCAGGCCACGATAACGGCCACGATCCTGCTCCACTTCTTAGGATGGATCCCGCGCAGCTCCATCACTCCCTGACAGGCCGCAGTAACGGTCACAGCACTGCTCCACTTCTTAGGACGGATCCCGCGCAGCTCCATCACTCCCTGACAGGCCGCAGTAACGGTCACAACACTGCTCCACTTCCTATGACGGATCCCGCGCAGCTCCACTACTCCCTGGCAGGCCACAATAACAGCCACGATCCTGCTCCACTTCCTGCGACGGATGCCGCACGATTCTCCCATCCGCTGGCAAGTCGCGACAACAGACGCCGCTCCACTCCCCGCGGCAGACTCCACGTGGCACACCCCGGTGATAGCCACGGGTCCACTCCATTACTCTTCGCAGCAAACTCCGCCTGACCCTGGACAGCCCACTGCCAGACGGTTACAGATGTCGCTATCAGGCTACTGCCCCCTCCGCCTATAAAAGGGGGCCCCAGATACGTTATTCTATAAGCTCTAATTCTTTACCTCAAAACTCTGCTAAATTCTTCATTCGAGCACTCCATTCTTGTTGAGGCAGAGAACTGACTTGAGCGTCGGAGGGTCTTGTCGGAGCAACCCCACCTCCGGTTTAGACTTTCTTTGCAGGTTCCGACGGCGACCGCGACTCCCTCGACTCCAGCTTCTCCGGCGCAAGTGGATTTTTGCACCAACAGGATTGGCGCTAGAGGAAGGGGCTGTGTCTTCACAGTACCCTTGTTCTTAAAGGAGCGCTCAACGGAGCTGCCTCCGATCATTTCCTCCGGCACCCACTCCCTGTCTTCCCCTCGGGATCCTTACTCGATGCCTCCCCGCAAGGCGTCCACGCGATGGTCCACGGCCTCCGCGGCCAGATCTCAGGCTCCGGCCTCCCCTCCTATTTCTCAACCTCCTCCTCCTCCTCCTCCGACGGCGACGGTCGGCGCGGAGCAATTTGACCTGCTGGCGCAGCAGGTTAAAGGCCTCACAGAAGCCTTGTAGGCTATGCAGCAGCAGCAGCCGCAGCAGCCGCAGGCATCAGCACGCCTGGAAAGGGTGTCCCCGGAACACCAGGATCCTGCGACAGGGCGCGCCACCTGGGCCAGCCGCCCCGTCCTTCCTGGGAAAGCGAACCCGAGGGTGGAGAGCCCTCAATCAGACCACGACTCCACCCCTGGAAGATCCCTACCCCCATTCTGCCAGAGGACCCTTGAGACTCGAAGCCGGGAGGACTTCCTGGACCGGAGGCTCCAGGAGATGAACCGGCAGATCGAAGAACTCCGCCATGCACCCCCGCTTATGGTGAGGATATTTGTACGGACCCTCCCTTCTCTCAAATGATCATGCAGGAACCGATCCCGCCAAACTTCAAGCTTCCCCAGTTCGAGAGCTACGACGGGACTTCGGACCCGGTTGATCATCTGGAGGCCTTCCGGACGATGATGCTGCTCCACGTTGCTCCTGATGCCATCCTATGCCGGGTCTTCCCGTCCACCTTGAAGGGAGCGGCGAGGAACTGGTACTCGGCTTTGAAACTGGGTACCATCTTTTCCTTCGATCAAATGAGCCACCAATTCGTGACCCATTTTGTCAGCAGCCGACGCCCCCGGAAGGGTTCGGAGTCCCTCATCAACATCAAGCAGAGGGAAGGGGAGTCCATTCGGGCCTACATCAACCGTTTCAACGTCGCGGCGTTGGAGGTCCGGAACTTGGACCAATCAGTCGCAATGGCCGCCCTGAAGGGTGGCCTTCAGAAGAATGACCTTTTGTTCTCCCTGGAGAAGAAGTACCCTAGGAATTTTGCTGATTTGCTAGCTCGGGCTGAAGGATACGCCCGAGCGGAAGAATCCTTCAAAATGAAGGATGAAGAGACAGCGAGGGAGCGGCAAGCAGGAGGCTCGAGTAAGCCCGCAATTGAAAAAAGGCCGAGGGAAGCCCGACCGCGTTCTCGATCCCCTCCTGGGCACAAACGCGCCCATACTCCACCCCGGGTGCGCAGGCAGAGAAGTCCGGATCGCGGGATTCGGCGAGGTTCCCCACCAGGGAGATTCCGCAACTACGCCCCTCTCAATGCCTCGAAGGCCCAGGTACTGATGGAGGTCAGGGAGCAGCTCCCTAGACCGGAGAGGATGCGCACACACCCCAGGAAGCGCAACCCCAACAAGTTCTGCCTCTACCACCGCGACCACGGCCACGACACAGAGGAATGCATCCAGCTCCGGGATGAGATCGAGGAGCTCATTCGACGAGGTCGACTCGACAGGTTCATCCGACGCAGACCTGAGGGTAGAGGAGATCGGCCAAGGGCCCTTCCGCAG
The DNA here is from genome assembly GCF_000442705.2 of Elaeis guineensis. NCBI lineage: Eukaryota > Viridiplantae > Streptophyta > Magnoliopsida > Arecales > Arecaceae > Elaeis > Elaeis guineensis. The sequence continues at coordinate 19,048,666 of NC_025996.2, forward strand.
CCTGAACCGCCAAGAAGGGAGGAGCAACCTGGAGACCGACCCCCCATCGGGACCATCGACTCCATCACCGGAGGGCCTCAAGGAGGAGCAGGCCTCCCGCAACCATGGAACTCGAAAAATCTGTAAATGTATCACTTACGATTTCACCTTGAATCTAAATTTCTTTCTACTTAACGATTTGTCACGACTGGATATGACTCCTCCAAACGCCTGAAACAAAGGTATGTTAGGAACTGGGGGAGAACCCTATCCTAACATACCTAACATGAAAGTTCAACTATCTCAAATCGGATGGGGGGAGAGGCCTTACAGCGCCCTAATGTGCCCCCACAGCCATGTCAGGAACAGGAGGAGAACCTCGTCCTGACATGAGCAAAGTCAAAGGCCCGGTTCTTTTAGACCGGATGGGGGAGAGGCCTTACAGCGCCCTAATGTGCCCCCACAGCCATGTCAGGAACAGGAGGAGAACCTCGTCCTGACATGAGCAAAGTCAAAGGCCCGATTCTTTTAGACCGGATGGGGGGAGAGGCCTTACAGCGCCCTAATGTGCCCCCACAGCCATGTCAGGAACAGGAGGAGAACCTCGTCCTGACATGAGCAAAGTCAAAGGCCCAGTTCTTTTAGACCGGATGGGGGGAGAGGCCTTACAACACCCTAATGTGCCCCCACAGCCATGTCAGAACAGGAGAACCTCGTCCTGACATGAGCAAAGTCGAAGGCCCGGTTCTTTTAGATCGGATGGGGGGAGAGGCCTTACAACGCCATAATGTGCCCCCACAGCCATGTCAGGAACAGGAGGAGAACCTCGTCCTGACATGAGCAAAGTCGAAGGCCCGATTCTTTTAGATCGGATGGGGGGAGAGGCCTTACAACGCCCTAATGTGCCCCCACAGCCATGTCAGGAACAGGAGGAGAACCTCGTCCTAACATGAGCAAAGTCGAAGGCCTGATTCTTTTAGACCGGATGGGGGGAGAGGCCTTACAGCGCCCTAACGCGCCCCCACAGCCAAGTCGGGAATGGGAGGAGAACCTCACCCTGACCTGAGCAAAGTAGAAGGCCCAGACTCCTACGGGAGCCGGGCTCCATCCACAACGCCTAGGAAGACTCCACCCGGACTCCTACAGGAGTCGGACTCCATCCACGATGCCCAGGAAGACTCCATCCGGACTCCTACGGGAGCCGGGCTCCGTCCACGACGCCCAAGAAGACTCCATCCGGACTCCTACGGGAGCCGGACTCCGTCCACGACGCCCAGGAAGACTCCACCCGGACTCCTACGGGAGCCGGGCTCCATCCACGACTTCTGCAGCAAGGAAGACTCCGCCCGCCCTGGCAATAACCCTTACATGCCCTCGCGGGAACGGGAGGAAAACCTCGCCCTGATGATAACGAAACCCGACCGTCCAACAAGATCGGATGAAGGGAAAAAGCCCCCTAGCGACACCTCCGTGCTCATATGCAACCCGCGAAAGCGAAGGAAGGGTCCTCACTCGGAAAAGAGGAGAAAAATTAAAAGGAAGGGTGACGAACCACGGTGGGAACAGATGAAGGACGAACCGCCCCAAGACCTAAAGGACTTCGTTCCAACGGAGACGGAGAGTTCCTACCAAAACACCCCTGACTTCTAAGAAGACTCCCGACACAGGTCAGGAAGACAGCGACATCCCCGAAGTAATGCGGAGTTCGGACCGTCAAGCTCGGGCTCACAGCCACGTACGACGAGGAACGCGAGCTAACGCATCGACGACTGGGCGTCTCTCCAACGACGTCTACATCGGATAAATCGAACGACAAGAAAAGTTCGACAGACGATAATTTAACACAACGCGCAGACGAGGTAACACAAAACATCCTTTTCGTTTCATTTCCATAATACACGCTACAAAGCCCGGAAGGCCAGGAAAGAAAAGCAAAACGACAAAAAGGGAAGTAAATACATGAAAAGACAGAAGGACGAAAAGAGCGACAGAAATCCTTCAACGGTTCCTCTTAGGGACTGGAGCTCATCAGAATCTCGGACGGAAGTAAGCTGAGCCCTGCTGGCCAGCTGCCTCTGGAGACGGGCGACTTCGTCGGCCGCCGCCCTGAGTCTCCCTTTATATTCCTCTACTTGTCTGCGCCAGCTGGCCCGATGCACGTCGTGGCTCACCTCGGCATCCTGAAGCTGCCGCTGAAGGTCGGAGACCTTCTTCGACCACTCCAGGTCGCGTAACCCGAGCCAAGAGCCGGGACGAACTTCCTTCCAGCTGGCCGATCTTTCCCTTCGCGGCTGACAGTTCCACCTTGAGGGCACTAATCCTGGCGGCCTGAGCCCAGATTCGGTCGCTGGCACTCTTCTTGCATTCCTCAAGCTCCTTCGCGAAATCGCCTTCCTCCGGCTATACTCCATGATCCCCTTCACGTGGAGATTCCGAAAGTGGGTGGCTTCCGCAGTGGCTTCAGAATGACTTTCTCTCAATCTGTGGAGCTCGCCTTCCATCTTCTTCGACTTCTTTGTCAAGTGAAGGACCTCTTTCTTCAGCCGCTGGATCGTCGATTTCAGCGGGATCCCCAAGGGAAGGGAAAGTGCTTCCGCAGAACGCTGCCATCGGAAGGCGAAACATTAAAACACGACTCATTGCAGGAAGAAAAGCAGAGAGAAGAAGAGAAAGAGGGAGAAGCCGCCCACGACAAGAAATTCAACTTTATTGATCGGTATGATTTTTGAAACAAGAAGGAAAAGAAAATTACGATGAAGTAAAAATACAAGGTCAGAGGTCTCAGACCTCGGGGGTGGGGTTGAGAACTCGGCGTCCCCGGCAAGGGAGCTGCAATAGTAAGTAGTGGCTGGCGAGGGACCGGCCTCGTTCGGACTCCTCGTCTAGGAAGCTGAGGTCGAGCTCCGAAAATT